>NC_086444.1:810737386-810794886 GCF_028390025.1 Pseudophryne corroboree | reverse complement strand
AGCAGCTGATTGGAGGACTCCTTGTTTAATACACTCCCAGGGCTTCTCACAGACGCCGGTAATAGCTTCCTGCATGCTGCCTTTGTTTGCTGAGAGTCTGTTTCCAGTCCTGCTGTATCCGGTCATTCCTGTCCTCAGAAGTCCGGTATTCGGGAGTTGTCATCTCATCCCAAGAGGTCGTTTGGTTCCCTGGAGTCCCGACTGATCACCGTTTTATATCCAGTGGTGTTCGTGAGTTGCGGCTCTGCCGTGTGTTGCGGCTCAGCCGCTTTACCTTTTATATTTTATGTTTGGAGCATTTGCGGAGGGTTCCGCTTCCACAAGTCCTCTCTGGTACTCGGCGGTGCTGGGTAGGAGAATTGGACAAGTGGATATTTTGGTTGTCCTTTTCCCTGGCGGTTTCTCCGCACATATTATAGTTTTGAGTTTGCTTAGCCCCTGGCCTGGTTGTTTAGTTAGAGGGCCTCTTGTTATCACCCTGTCTCGGGTTTCCCTTTGTCTCTCATTAAGACCGGGGGGCATCGAAGTTGGGCAGACATAATCCGCCCTTCAAACGCGGCTGCCAAGGGCTCAAGAAACCATAGTCTCGCAGGGGATTTCTGACAACACGGGTGAGACAACAGAGTTAAGGCGCCAGGGGCTATTTTCCTGTCCTGCTCCCTTCCCCAGCATTCCGTTCCAGTGCTCCGGTCCTTGCCATAAGATCTCCTCTGACCAGAGTGCTGGAATCATAACATTATTACCGGCCATACCAAAACTTAAAATTAAACGGGGTTTAATTTTTTCTCGTTCAGTTTTGTGAGAGTTTATCGGCCTTATGATTGTGCTATTGAGTTAATTCCTGGTGCTGCATTGCCAAAGGGAAGATTATATGCATTATCCGGGCCAGAAACTGCGGCTATGAATGATAATGTAAAGGAGAGCCTTGAGAAAGGATTTATTAGACCATCAAAATCTCCTTTAAGTGCAGGCTTCTTCTTTGTGGAGAAAAAGGATGGCTCGCTTAGACCTTGCATTGATTTTAGAGCCCTGAATAAGATCTCAGTTAAAAACACCTATCCTTTGCCGTTGATTTCTGTACTCTTTGATCAGTTACGTTCTGCTGTGATTTTTTCTAAAATTGACCTTAGAGGAGCGTACAACCTCATCCGAATTAAATCTGGAGATGAGTGGAAAACGGCCTTCAGTACTCAGTCGGGTCACTACGAATACCTGGTGATGCCGTTCGGCCTGTCCAATGCTCCGACAGTTTTTCAAGACCTCATTAACGATGTGCTCCGTGACTTCCTAGGGAAATTCGTGGTCGTTTACTTAGACGACATCCTGATTTTTTCTGAATCAATGGAACAACATGTTACCCAGGTGCGTCTGGTTCTTCAAAAGTTACGTGAGAATCATTTATATGCCAAGCTGGAGAAGTGTGCGTTTCATGTCACGGAAGTATCTTTTTTAGGGTACATAATTTCCCCTCAGGGATTTTCCATGGAACCAAAGAAACTCCAGGCCATCCTTAGTTGGGCGCAACCCACCAATTTAAAAGCAATTCAGCGCTTTTTAGGGTTTGCGAATTATTATAGGAGGTTCATTCATTCTTTTTCTGACCTGGTTGCTCCCATTGTAGCTCTGACAAAGAAAGGAGCGGATCCTGCCAACTGGTCGTGTGAAGCTGAGTTGTCCTTCCGGGCCTTGAAACAAGCCTTTGTCTCGGCTCCAGTCCTCAGACATCCTAATCCGGAATTGCCCTTTGTGGTGGAGGTTGATGCCTCGGAGGTTGGAGTGGGGGCTATCCTTTCTCAAAAGGATCCGGAGTCTCTGGAGTTACATCCTTGTGCCTTTATGTCCAGTAAATTCTCCTCCGCTGAATCCAACTATGACGTTGGTAATCGGGAGTTACTGGCGGTAAAGTGGGCTTTCGAGGAGTGGAGGCATTGGCTGGAGGGAGCAAAACATACTATTTCGGTATTGACTGACCATAAGAACCTGCAATACATTGAATCGGCTAAGCGGCTTAATGCCCGGCAGGCACGTTGGGCATTATTTTTTACGCGTTTCTAATTTATAATCACTTTCAGGCCTGGTTCCAAGAATACTAAGGCTGATGCCCTGTCACGTAGCTTTCTTCCGGTTCACAATAACAATCCTGTTACCCCCATACTTCCATCTTCGGTCATCTGGGCGGGCCTCACACAAGATTTATTTACCCAGTTAAAACAGCTTCAACACCAAGCTCCTAGAATTACTCCTGCTGGTCGTCTTTACGTCCCTGAGTTTTTGAGAGCTACTGTTTTAACGGAATTCCATGATAACAAAGTTTCAGGGCATCCAGGAGTCTCTAAGACATTGGAGTTAGTCTCTCGCTCAGTATGGTGGCCTGGTCTTTCTAAAGACGTCAAGGAATTTGTTTATTCATGTCAGGTTTGTGCACAGCATAAGGTTCCCCGTTCCTTGCCCATCGGGCAACTTATGCCCTTAAATGTTCCTCTCAGGCCGTGGTCTCATATTTCCATGGATTTTGTGGTTGACCTTCCCCTTTCAGCCGGATTCCGAGTCATATGGGTGGTAGTGGACCGTTTTAGTAAAATGGCTCATTTTATTGCTCTTCCCCGATTGCCTTCTGCCCAAGGGTTAGCAGTTTTGTTTCTCCGCCATGTATTTAGGCTTCATGGGTTGCCTACTGATATTGTTTCTGATCGGGGTCCACAATTCATCGCACAATTCTGGAAATGTTTTTGTGCCTCATTGAAGATGAAATGGTCGTTAACATCCGGTTACCACCCACAATCCAACGGGCAAACCGAACGAGTTAACCAATCATTGAAACAATATTTGCGCTTGTATTCAGCCAAACTCCAGAATGATTGGTCCGAGTTTCTTCCGTTGGCTGAATTTGCTTACAATAATTCTTGTCATTCCTCCACTAAAGAGTCTCCATTCTTTTCAGTTTTTGGTTTTCACCCCAGAGCTAATTCTTTTTTTCATCATTCCTCAGTCTCCTCGCTTACCTTAACCTCCCATCTCAGAGCCATTTGGAAAAAGGTGCACCTTGCTCTCAGAAAAGCGGCCTTTCGAGAGAAGAAATTTTCTGACAGGCTCCGACGTCCTTGCACTTTTAAGGTGGGAGATAGGGTTTGGTTGTCGACTCGCAACATCAGGCTTCGACAATCCTCGGCTAGACTGGGACCCAAATTTATTGGGCCATTTCTTATTAAAAGAGTCAACCCAGTTGCCTTTCGGTTACGTTTACCAAGATCTCTCAGGATTGGAAATACGTTTCATTGTTCCCTGTTGAAACAATACGTTTCTTCCAGTAGATTTCCTCGGAAGATCTCTCAGGGTAGATCTCCAGTGGATGTACAGGGACAACAGGAGTTCTTGGTAGAGAAGGTTCTCGATTCCAAATTGTCCCGGGATCGGCTGTATTTTCTGGTTCACTGGAAAGGCTATGGTCCGGAGGAAAGGTCTTGGGTCCTGGATAAGGATCTTCATGCCCCGAGGCTCAAGAGGGCATTTTTTCGGGAATTTCCTCAGAAACCTGGCTTTAGGGGTTCCTTGACCCCTCCTCAAGGGGGGGGGGTACTGTTAGGCGCCGGGGTCCGCTTGTCTGCGCGGCCCGGCGCCTAGCAACTAGAGACGCCGTGCGCGTACAGCCGCCGGCTCCCTAGCAACGCTAGACGCCGGGCGCGCTGAGCCGCACGGACCCTAGCAACGGGGACGCCACTGGCGGACCACGTTCCCCGTTGCTAGGCTTTAGGGAAATAAGATATTCACCTGCTCTCTGGCCGTGCAGCAAGGCAGCTGCACGGCATTTATTCTAATCAGCCTTTAGCAGCTGATTGGAGGACTCCTTGTTTAATACACTCCCAGGGCTTCTCACAGACGCCGGTAATAGCTTCCTGCATGCTGCCTTTGTTTGCTGAGAGTCTGTTTCCAGTCCTGCTGTATCCGGTCATTCCTGTCCTCAGAAGTCCGGTATTTGGGAGTTGTCATCTCATCCCAAGAGGTCGTTTGGTTCCCTGGAGTCCTGACTGATCACCGTTTTATATCCAGTGGTGTTCGTGAGTTGCGGCTCTGCCGTGTGTTGCGGCTCAGCCGCTTTACCTTTTATATTTTATGTTTGGAGCATTTGCGGAGGGTTCCGCTTCCACAAGTCCTCTCTGGTACTCGGCGGTGCCGGGTAGGAGAATTGGACAAGTGGATATTTTGGTTGTCCTTTTCCCTGGCGGTTTCTCCGCACATATTATAGTTTTGAGTTTGCTTAGCCCCTGGCCTGGTTGTTTAGTTAGAGGGCCTCTTGTTATCACCCTGTCTCGGGTTTCCCTTTGTCTCTCATTAAGACCGGGGGGCATCGAAGTTGGGCAGACATAATCCGCCCTTCAAACGCGGCTGCCAAGGGCTCAAGAAACCATAGTCTCGCAGGGGGTTTCTGACAACACGGGTGAGACAACAGAGTTAGGGCGCCAGGGGATATTTTCCTGTCCTGCTCCCTTCCCCAGCATTCCGTTCCAGTGCTCCGGTCCTTGCCATAAGATCTCCTCTGACCAGAGTGCTGGAATCATAACATGGAGGGGTCTGGCGAGGGCCCGGGTTTACGATCAGCTATATACTGTAGTGCTTGAAAGTTTGTGAACCCTTTAAAATGTTCTATATTTTTACGATGAAATGTGACCTAAACTACCTGAGATTTTTACAGAAGTCCTAAAAGTAGATAAAGAGATCCTAATAAAACAAATGAGGCAAAAAAAAATATGAGTTGTACTGAGGAAAATTATCCTATATCACCTATCTGTGAGTGGCAAAACTATGTGAATCTTTGCTTTCAGTATCTGGTATCACCCCCTTGTGCAGCAATAACGGCAAGTAAACGTTTCTGGTAATTGTTGATTAGTCCTGAACAGCTTGGAGGAATTTTACCCCATTCCGCCGTACAAAATAGCTTCAACTCTGTTATGTTGGCAGGTTTCCTCCCATTAGTTGCTCGCTTCAGGTCCTTCCACAGCATTTTGATTGGACTAAGGTCAGGACTTTGACTTGGCCATTCCAAAACTTTACATTTATTCTTCTTTAACCATTCTTCGGTCAAATAACTTTGGGTCGTTGTCTTGCTGCATGACCCACTTCTCTTGAGATGCAGCTCATGGACAGATGTCCTGACATTTTCTGTTAGAATATTCTGGTATAATTCAGAATTCATTATCCCATCAATAATGGCAAGTTGTCCTGGGCCAGATGCAGCAAAACAGGCCCAAACCATGATACCACCACCACCACCACCGTGTTTCGCAGATGGTATGAGGTTTTATGCTGAATTCAGTGTTCTCCTTTCTCCAAACATAATGCTTAAACAAAAGAGTTCTATTTTAAACTTACCTGTCCACAACACATTGTTCCAATAGCCTTCTGGCTTGTCCAGGTGATCTTTAACAAACTGCAGACCGGCAATAATGTTCTTTTTGCAGAGCAGCTGCTTTCTCCTTGCAATCCTGCCATGCCCATCATTGTTGTTCAGTGTCCTTCTGATGGTGGACTCATGAACATTAACATTAGCTAATGTCAGAAAGGCCTTCAGTTGCTTAGAGGTTCCTTTGTGACTTTGCAAACTATTACACGCCTTGCTCTTGGCGTGATCTTTGTTGATCGACCACTCCTGGGAAAGGTAATAATGGTCTGGAATTTCCTTAATTTGTACACAATCTGTCTGACTGTTGGTTGGTGGAGTCCAAACGCTTTAGAGATGGTTTTGTAACCGTTTCCAGCCTGATGAGTATCAACAACTCTTCTTCTGAGGCCCTCAGAAATCTCCTTTGTTCATGGTATGATACACTTCTACAAACGTGTTGTTTATAGCAGACTTTGATAGATCCCTGTTGTCCACTCACACCTGATAATCATCCCATAGATTATAAAAATACCTGACTCTAATTTCACTTTCAAAATATCATCTTCAAATTATCTGCTAAGCCTAAAGGTTCACATACTTTTGCTACTCACAGATATGTGATATTGGATCATTTTTCTCACCTAAAAAATGACTATGTTTAATTGTTTTGTCTTATTTGTTGGATTTGGTTTTCTTTAATTAGGACTTGTGTTAAAATCTGAGGTAGTATTAGGACAAATTTCAGCAGAAATATAGAAAATTCTGAAGGGTTCACAAACTTTCAAGCACCACTGTAGCAGTGCAGTCAAGCAGCCCATTGAGCAGTAAGAGAGGAGATTGCTTCTGCAGCAGTTCCCTCTCAAGGCTCGATGCGCTGCTAGGCTGCACTGCTATGCAGGCATGGCTAGCGGTAGTGGGCAGAGAGGAAGGGTGTCCCCTGCTGGTGATGTAGCTATGTGTCTGGGCCCCCCATGGTGAACTCGCTAACTGCCCTGTTGTTGCTACAAAATGCTTTGTTTTAATATTAAGCATTTTTCCTTATTGGCACAGATAATGGCATTGCCAATCAGAAGAGCATGTATTACTGCTGTCCATGATAAATAAGTGTCCCCTTGGTCAGGAGATCCTCTGTGAAGTTCAGGTGGATTAAAATGTGGTTGAAGTAGTTATGCCTTCATCCAACAGCAGCATGGAATGGCCAAAGCCGATTTCTATTTTCCACACTGCATGCATAACGTGAAAAGAGAGTCCAGTATATTTACTAAAGTGCGGGTTTATAGAAGTGGAGATATTGCCCATAGCAACCAATCAGATTCTAGCTATTATCTTCTAGAAGGTGCTAGACCAACGATAAGCAGAATCTGAGTGGTTGGTATGAGCAACATCTCCACTTCTATAATCAGAAATTACAGTACATACTGTATATTATATGTCCATTAAACACTTTTGAGTTTGGCTGCATTTTTTTTCATTGAATCCATATTACTACCTTTGTGAGAAAACCAGCAGGTAAGTGTCAGCTAATGGTAGTGTTTGGTATAATGGCTATATGCCACATTATACTTACAAACCAGGATAGTAAAATTAGAGCTGCTTCTGTGTTCCTCTATTCTGCATTAACACTGTTTACATATGGCATTGAGACATCTGGAACATCTTAAAAGTGCATTGGTGGAAACTTCTTTCTGTGGTCAGGGAAGACAGGCCAGAGATTTATATGACAAATGTATTCTGGAAGTTCAAATGGATCACATAGGGTCTATGAACATCCTCCCTGGGGTCAGAACATCACTCTGATATTAATGCCATGAACACTGCATACACAGCCAGTGCACACCCACCTACTGTATATAAACCAGGAGTTTACACGTTATACTGTGAGTAGAAGACTTCTGATGATAAACATTTATTGTCTGTCTCACCTTTACCATTATGTTTTTCTTACCATAGAATAGTAGTAATCAGTATTATATAAATAATATTATTTGTACAAACTGCTGCAGATGACAAATAATTTTATAATAAAGCCGCCTCACTATTTTCTTTTCACTTCATTACTCACTATGTTAGACTGAAGATAACATAATTTGGGGCTTTGTTTTTTGTTTCTAAAGTATTATTAACCTCAAAAACATTAATTTCCAGAGATTTCCTGTCAATTTTGACTACCTCGCGACTCACAATATTGTTCACCAACATAGGCCAAAGGCTGGCTGGCTAAACTAAGCAACAGAGCAGCGGCATAAACACATGGCAATTACTTCTGTTTATAAAAGTTTTGCAAATTAGCAATGTATTAGCAATAACCAATCAAATCAACAAAAAACAATCCAACACAGAAATTTACTAAGAATCGTGTGTGGAATATGATTTCTCAAAAGTAGTAGTAATTGATAAACAGCAAAGAAACCCCTAAACCATGTGTAAAATAGCAACAGCAGATGTGGATGCCCCCTACACAAGTACAGATGCTCACAGAACATGCCTATTCTCAGTGCCCAATCCCTCCTGGGAGCCTGGGCCCCGATCAATCAGCCTTTTTATTGAGCAGCTCCACAACCACACAGTATAGTGCAGAATACTTTGGAACACACAGTCAGGGTTGGATTGGCCCACAGGGGTACAGGGGAAACCACTGGTGGGCCCCACTACCTGGGGGCCCACCTCCTCCTCTATGGATCAGGTCCCAACTGTGCACTTGAATTGTACATTATACATATTATTGCTGGTACATTATCATGAATGCACTAGCAGTATTTACTATATATATTTATTATGGGGCCCAAACCATGTTAGCCAAGCCTCTGTGGCAGCTGGCCACACCCCTAAGCATGGGCTTTGACCTCTGTATTCCCCCAGTAGGCTCTCCATGCCCCAGTCCGACACTGCACACAGTTAAATATTGAGCGGGTTACGGTGCAAGACACAGTGCAGGTCAGATACAGTGAGTGTGGGTTGGATATACTGTGGGTGGGATACAGTGCTAGTTACATTGCAGGTTGGAAACAGTGTGGGTCAGATACAGTACAGGTTACAGTGTGGGTTGGATACAATGCAGGTTAAATACAGTCGGTACACAGTGCGTGTTGTATACAGTGCAGGTTGGATACACTATCCCTTTCTCTCTAATATAAGTTTGTGACCAGACTAGCCACTCCTGCCCCCAAGTAGCTCTAAGTGGTTCCACCGGCTAACTGGGAAAGTGTTTGGTAAGTACTATGGCCAAGCTGCCTCTTGTCTGTACACAAATGACCAGAACCAGTACAGTACATTGTGATATTCACCTCTAGGAGTCATCTTCCATATAAAGCAGGTTATGTTCACCAGTATTCAGATTACCCCCAGTACCAGAGCATGTTGTAGCAGAGTCTTATCCTGACTTGGACCCAATGGGTCCTATTCAGGATGTCCATTCTCTTGTTAAAAATGCGTAAAGGAGTGTTTCTGCATTTTTAATGCAACACCGCTATTCAGCAAAGGGTTAACGAAGAAGATAACACAATTAACTTCTCCATTCATAGGGGGTCATTCAGACCCGATCGCACGCTAGCTTTTTTTTCAGCGGTGCGATCGGGTCTGAACTGACAGTGACGGGCATCGCCGGACAGCGACGGATTTTATCAAAAAAGCAATCGCACCGGCGATCATAAGAAGATTGACAGGAAGAGGCCATTTGTGGGTGGCAACTGACCGTTTTTAAGGATTGCCCGGGAGAATGCAGGCGTGCCCAGCCGTTCGGAAGGAGGGTTTCTGATGTTCGCATCGGTCCAGATCATCGCAGCGGCTGAGTAAGTCCTGGGCTGTGCAGAGACTGCTTTCTTTCTTTTTTTTTTACACTCTGTAACATGGCAGTTAGGAGCTGACTTTGGGGTACATTATTTACTAAGCAGTGATAAGAGTGGAGAAGTGAGCCAGTGGAGACGTTGCCTATGGTAACCAAACAGCACTGAAGTAACATCTATAATTTGCATACTATAAAATGATACAGAGCTGCTGATTGATTGATGGGGAAATTTCTCCACTGGCTCACTTCTCCGCTCTTATCACTGCTTAGTAAATGTACCCCTCTCTGCTTTATTTCTCTCTCCAAACTTGATACATCTACCCCAGAGAGTGAATTGGCAGAAAACATTTAATTTGATGATGTTGTTTATGAGTTTGCAACTGTAAAATCCTTAAGAAAGCCATTGTAATTCTGAGTAAAGGGCCCCATACACTTACGCAACATGTCCGCCTGACATGTCGCAGGCGATCACCCCGGCAGCCTCCCGGGGGGCAGGATCGCCCAGGATACATCGGATGCTGTCCTTTTGCATACAATGTATCTTGGGCGATACTGGGCGATCCCAGCCATGCCTGCGGGGTCGGACATGATTGAATGTGCAGCACATTCAATCTGGAGGATCCGATCCGATGCTCACGGGAACGCACATCGGATCGGAAACACCTCCAAAATGCCCGATTTCATCCGATATATCGGATGAAATTGGACATCATCATCCTAGTGTATGGGGCCCTTTAGTCCTACATGAATTAATATGGACAAACATGCACATTAAATGTTATAGATATTAACACTGTTATAACTATATACTGTGCTGTGTAATTAAGTATTGTATTTCTTGTACATATTACATAATCGTAAAATGTTAAAACAAACAGATTTGTTTTGTTGCTAGGTGTGTTACACGTAATAGCTATGTTTACGGTCTACGTGCAGTATCCCGGCAGCCGTAACACCGACACCGGAATCCCGACAGCTGTCGGAACACCGAAGATGGGATCTCGAAAGGATCAGGATCCCGATGATGGAATCCCTACAGTCAGAATCCCGAAGGTAAGTATTAATGGTTGCCTTAGGTTTAGGCTGCAGGAGAGGGGGGGGGGGGGGGGGGGGGAGGGTTAGGTTTAGGCACACTCCAGGGGGGGAGGGGGGGATTAGAGTTAGGCTGCGAGGTGGGAGATGTTAGGGTTAGGCCGCAGAGAGTGGGGGTTAGGCACCACTGGGTGAGTGTTAGGCACTAAGGGGGTAGGGTTAGGTTTAGGCTGTGGGAAAGGGGGGGGGGGGGTTAGGTTTAGGCACCACAAATGGGAGGGTTAGGGTTAAGCTGTGGTCAGTGAGGTTTAGGGATAGAGTGTAGGGGAGGGAGGTTTCGGTACCTAACGCATCCCCGTCGGCATTGCCACGATCGGGATGCTGGCTTTTCATACTGGATCCGTGTGTTCATCATACTGAAGGCTAGACAATGTGCCAGATGCATCATCACTTGGAAAATGATATAATGGACAGTGAAAAAGCACCAGCCAATCAGCTCCTAACTGTCATTTTTCAAACACAGCCTGTGATATGGAGGTTAGGAGCTGATTGGCTGGCACTTTTTCACTCTCCATTTTATCACTTTCCAAGCGATGATGCATCTAGCCAAATATTTGACAAAGAATTTCAACAGAAAAAAGAAAAAAAGAAACATCTTTTTAGGTGAACTCTGGAACCAAATAATATATTAAAACTTTAGTTTATTAGTATGCATTAAAATTACTACATTTTAAGGAAATGGTGAAATATTAAAAAAACAGTATGTGAGACGAAAAGAAAAACAGTGTTAAAGAATATAACGATTTAAAATTTCTGTCTGTTGTCTTTTTATTGTAAACCCTCTTTCTCTTACGTCCTAGAGGATGCTGGAGTCCACATAAGTACCATGGGGTATAGACGGGTCCACTAGGAGCCATTGGCACTTTAAGAGTTTGAGTGTGTGGGCTGGCTCCTCCCTCTATGCCCCTCCTACCAGACTCACTTTTAGAAAATGTGCCCGGAGAAGCCGGTCACAGCTAGGGGAGCTCTACAGAGCTTCTCTGGTAAAGTTTTTTTTTAGAGTTTATTATTTTACAGGGAGGCTGCAGGATCTGAGCCACTATCTCAGCTGACCGAACACTGTGCCCCTGAGGGGATCGAACGTCCCCCGCCACAGGGGATAGCTCACCCCAGCAGCATGCCGCCCCCCCTTGCAGAACCAGAAGATCTGTGGTGAGTTAGTCACTGGCCCCCCTAGCAAGCGGGGGGCCGGTGTGAAGATTGTGGCAACAGGGTATGGAGCGCAGTACTAATTGCACTCCAGGGCTCAGCGGTACATAGTGCGGCGCTGTGAGGGGCGCCCTGAGCCAGTGCCTACACTAACCTCCAAGCCTGTCAGGGTCCCAGGATCGCTGCCAACACAATTCCTCAGGCCAGTATAATCTCCAGAAGAGCGGGAAGACAGCGCAATGAAGGGGGTGGAGCTTCTCCTCAGAGAGGACCCAGCAGAGTTCAGCACCATTTTCCTGCCTGTCAGTGAAGAGCTGTCCCTCGAATTCAACTCCAGCTATCTCTTACGGTACCAGGGGGTTGTAGAAGGGGGGGGGGGGGGAGGCTGTATACAGACTGTGTAACCTATTAAGGTGCACAGTCAGCGCAGGTTGGGGGTCTCCCTATACCTTAAAGCGCTATGTGTGGGTTGGCTCCAATCTCTGTGTCTCTCTTGCCATTCTTGGGGGTGAAACTCTGTCTGCCCGTGTGTGTGTGTGTGTGTGTGTGTGTGTGTGTGTGTGTGGAGTGTCTGTGGTCTCCATTAAGCTATGTCCAGGGACTCTGTGTCATATGCTGCAGAGGATATGTCCTCTCAGGATGATCCCATTCCATGTAATCAGGATTGCACTGTTTTAGCGCAGATACCAGCAAGGGAGCCGGACTGGTTATCCTCTATTAAAACTATGATTTCTCAGGGTTGCACAGAATGAATCTGCAACTCAGGTTTTACAGAACTCTATGGCAGTTTGAACAAATGGAAAAGATTACCACACCAATTCACGGGCGCTTCTCAGGGATTAATCAAGCGGCTAACTCACATTTGGAATCTAATGAAGTGTTAACCTTAAATAATAAAAGATACATGCATAGTGTATTATTGCATGACATATATAGAATACACCAAAATTCTCCAGCGTAAACTCGTACCAGATGAGATGGTCTACACAAGGTAGACAATATTCACTGTATAAGGCATGGATCACCAACACACAGGAAGTTTGTTTCCCCTCTGATCCTCGTGGAATGGATTTCCCCTCGATAGGATCATATGCGAGGAATATGCAAATGAAGAAGGCCTCGATAGTGTAATACCATAAAACAATTTTAATACAGTACTACAGTAGTAGACAAATACACATTCAAAAACAACCAGGCGTCCCCAGACGAAATTGATGACAAGTGAGTCCTCCACGTGTCCCCAGGATACCGCTCACCAATGCGTTTCGATAACAACTTGTTATCTTTTTCAAGGTGTGACATCTTGAAAAAGACAAGTTGTTATCGAAACGCGTTTGGTTGTTTTTGAATGTGTATTTGTCTACCTTTATGTGTAGACCAACAAAATCGGTGAGAGTCCACACAGTAATGCCCCTTACACATATGACCCACATTATTAATTTCCATATAAACATAATGAGCCTTGCACGATATGCCAACCTTTATTAATGCCCTTATACACATTACACACATAATGCCCACATATATGCACAACCAACCCTCCCACACACAGCGTTCACACGACTGCTATCACTGTGACCTCTGCCTCTGCTTGGATACAGATGTGTCTCATACATATTGCCCAGCACTGCAAGTATGGCAGTACAGCGTACTGGTAAGAAATTCTCAGCCGGTATGCCATCCACCATACCGTACTGTATGCCGTCCACCATACCTGCATCCCGCTGGCTTCATTCTGTGTGAGGGGAGGAGAGCGCAGCGCAGCGCCGCGCCTCTCCTGCCCCTCAATTCTCTTTGAGACCCGGCCTCACTCTCCATCGGCGACGGGGTCAATCTTAATAAGGCACCGGTTTGCTAGCCAATCAGAGCTCGCGGACTGGCAGCCGTGGCTCCTGATTGGCTAACGAACCGGCGCCTCATTTCAGATAGACTCCGCCGCTGCCGCTAGAGAGTGAGACCGGACATCAGAGAGAATTGAGGGGCAGGAGAGGCCCTGCGCTCTCTTCTCCTCACATAGAAGAAACAGCCAGCAGTAAAGGGTGGTGGTGGTGGTGGGTGGGGGGGGGGGGGGCAATGAGCGCACAGTGGGGCATTGTGTATCTGGCACAGTGGGGGGCATTTGTGTATCTGGCACGGGGGTGCAATGTATATCTGGCACTATTGGGGTCCTATGTGTATCTGTCCCCCCCCCATATGTGTATCACGCCCCCATTTTCATTGGCCATGACCCATGTGGCATTTGACCACGCCCATTTTTTGGCGCACGCACACAGTACCTATAAGACATTTTTTCTACTTGCTCCACTGATCTTGCCTCAATACACCATGCAGCAGGAGATGCTTGGCATAAGTCAGCTGGCAGCTCTGCTAATGTTGGGCACCTTTTTTGCTGAAAATGCATCTTATTTGCATTGCTATGTGGCTAGGATGCACAAGCAGCTTTTGCTGATTAAAATGATATGTAGCATACCTATATTCTGTGTGCAACTGTGGCTGTATCTGCATATGAAATGCTACGTTACAGTGATTTCCAGGAGTACACTGTAATATACCATTTCGAATGCAGATGCAGACACAGAATATAGGCATGCCGCATATCATTTTAATCAGCATAAGCTGCTTATGCCCCTAGTAATTCCAAATGCCCTAGGCATTTGCCTAGTTTGCCTATGCCTTAGGCCAGATCTGCTGCCGAGAACTTCACAAAGCAGGTTACCGTAATCAAGTTGCAGAGTCAAAACCACTTATGCCTGGCAGGGCACATTTTCAAGTAAAGTGGAACAAAGAGCACAGGTAATGGACTACTTAGCAGTGGAGAATGATAATATCATCAGATTACTCGTCATTCACCATGTTCCCCTGAAATGGATGGGAGCAGGTGTTGGGCCAACCAGTAAAATGCTCTGGTGGTTCGTTTATTTTATAGGACACATGATCCTGTCATGGTTTGGGTTCAGACATTCCCTAGGAATGTAGGGTCAATACTAATCTCTACTGAATGGTACTGAATAATCAACTTCACCACAGCAATTTTTTCCCAGAGCACCTGCGGATAGATAAATATAACGCTGATGTTAACCATATGTCGCGATTTGAGGAGTATGACACTGATGTTATCCATATGTCATGGTTGTATGAATATGGCACTGATGTTATCCATCTGTCGTGGTTCGATGAGTACTGTATGACACTGATGTTATTCATATGTCATGGTTTTCTCAGTCATCATTATCTGAACCAAATGTTTCAAAGATATTTTGGACACCTGTGACAGTGCTTTCTGCCATTTTCACCTGGTAAATGATGAAGACTTGGTCTTGATAGAATTCCATCTGCATAGAAAATATTTTGCCTGGATATTCTTGCATAATTGCCTGAGCAACCACAATTATTTAATAATTAGAGACCAATTATTGCTTCATATGTATATATGTATGTAGAAAATTAAAAAGACATGCGTCTGATAGTGTAGTATTATTAATGATGAATAAAGTGCTCAAATAATTGGTGTGCATAAGCAGGAATACATTTTTTAGCTTATATGAATTCCACTAATGAGATTCCAATGAGATGAGACAACGTCTGAATCCTATTAAGGCCAGGGGAACTCAGGAAAGCTCACATGGGTCCATATGACTGTGAAAGAGTAATATAGTATAGTACTTTGTACATGTGGAACTCAAAAATAGTATAATTATGGACTGAATTCTGGATAATGTGGATACAAAAATGTATCATACAGTATAGGCATAGAAGGTGTTTCTGTTATTTCCTTTTGTGTCCGACAGCATGGTGATCAAAAGCCTGTTTCACATCTAATAGGACTCCACAGCGAAGAGCAACATTTTCTGTTCAGAACTTCAGCATGTAAAGTTCTGGAGAGACATCCTGCAACACAATATAAAATCTCTCTCTCTATATCTATATATATGTCCCTTCTTCAGGACACAGCCAAACGAGAGGGAGTGTCTTCACAAACTAGGTTGAGAACTTGTCAGTCAGAAGTTCTCAACCTAGTTTGTGAAGATACTCCCGCTTGAGCTCACATCTCTTAAGAGGTGAGGGAGTAGCTAGAATTAACATCATATAACAAACGTATTGGTTGTATTTTATTGATTTTTTAAGATTCTTGTGAAATATCACATGATGAACTATATGCAAAATTTCATCTGTTCAAATGTATGCTATTAAAATATTTTTTTATTAATTGGCCTTGGGCGTCTTGTTTGGGGATTATCTGGTGAGAGGTGTCGGTTACAGGTCCCCAGATACAAACATTCTCCAGTATACAACTCATGCTCATGAAAATAACGCTGGAAGATCGTGTGTAAATACATTTTATTTAGCGCACTTGGGAAATTGTTTTTACGCTGTATGCTATTGAGGTCCTTCAACAGGGATCTCTCCCGTTGTGCTGCTCCTAGTGTGGTGCAAGATGAAGATACTATTGTGTGTATATATTATAATTATATATATATATATATATATATATATATATATATATATATATATATATATATAGTTAGTACTATATTGCCTATAGATTGTAAGTTTACGAGCAGTGCCTTCCTACCTCTATGTCTGTCTGTTATAACCCAGTTTTATTATATTACTGTTGTTCCAATTGTAAAGTGCAACTGAATATGCGGCACTATATAAGAAACTGTTTATAAATAATAAATATATTTAAAACAGATATAAATTCCTGAGTTTGACGCAGAATCATTTCATAATCCTTGTAGGAATGGATTCTAACAATTTTCCACCGGCCAGTTTTGTTTTGGAATTATTTCTGTGACTCTAAGTCAGCAACAGAGAAGTTTTTTGTTTAGTTACTCCTTGTTTAAGACATACACTTTAAATAAGAGAAGCAATGGGATATAGCAATAACCAATATAAATTAGACTCTGTTCATGAACCCTATTATTATTTCAGGATCACACACAGAATTAATACAAAAAAAAAAAAGTTTAATCTACCCTTTCATCAAATGCAGCCTATGCGCTCTTATTGTTGACACAATGCTTTTGTACACCAGCTTTATTCTTTCACCCATCACGTGCTGCAGTTTGTATTAAACCTTTACAGCCTTCCATTCTTCAATATCATGGCATTTTCTGAAAAAAACACGAGTCAGTTGTTGGAAGTAAGCAGTCCAAAAATTCTCTTCTCCCCTGTAACTCTCATATAGGGGAGTTAGATTAGCCATGGTAAATTACCACAGCTAATTGATCGCCGGAGGGTAATTCAATTGTAACCAATAGCCAGCATTATCAGGGATTTTTTTCACGATTTGATAACTGCTCGTTTCACGGATCCTGTGTGTTTTTGTGTGATAACTGGACATTTTTTGTGTGGTGAAAATGGTGGGTAATTGAATTACCCCCTAAATAATCGCATTAATTTTTTTTTAGGTAATGTGGCAAAAATGGGACAATACCACCCTAGAAATTACTGTATTCTGAGCTCCAGGCATGGATAAGTGTCTGTTGGCTGTGACTGAATCCTGATAAAACCGAGCTCCTTATGATAGGAGCTCACCATCAAAGGACAAGACTGCAGCTTTGCCAATCAACTGGACTTATGTGTGGGGGTGAAGAATTACAAAACACTGAACATGTGCGGAATCTTGATGTTGTTCTAAATGGTACAGTAGCTTGACACTTCAAATCCTCATTCTTTCATCTGAGGAACTTAGCCAGAATCAAACACAATTCCCTGTGAAGATCTGCCTAAAGTCATACATGCATTTGGATAATCACGCCTAGGCTACTGAAATGCCCTCTACCTGGGTCGCCCAGTAAAAGAATTGCACTGGTTGCAGCTGTTACATATTACAGCTGCTAGGCTATTAACCAACCAACCCTGTTCCAGCCACAAAACACCCATTCTCTACTCCCTTCACGGGCTACCTGTAAAATGGCAAATCTATTTCAAAATTGGGTTACCAACTTTCAAAGTCCTATATAACCAGGGTTTAAGAGAACCTTATTCTCAGTGGCTTACTGCAATCTGTAGATGAAAGATGAAAGACGTTTTGCAGTACTTAGAATCTCCCTTAATTAATTAGGGGGCTGAACTTTTAGCTTTGTGGCTCCAACTCTATGGAACTAATGGGGACATTTACTAAGCAGTGATAAAAGTGGAGAAGTGAGCCAGTGGAGAAGTTGCCCATGGCAACCAATCAGCATTGACGTAACATTTATAGTTTGCATACTATAAACATATACAGTGCAGCTGATTAGGTGCCATGGGCAACTTCTCCACTGGCTCACTTCTCCACTCTCATCACTGCTTAGTACATGTTCCCCTCCCTTCCTTGCACAGTTTGAGAGGCCTCCACTCTAGAATCTTTCAAAAACAAACTCAAAACTTACCTGTTTAGTCAAGTATTTCACTAATGTCCCTTTTGTTCTTAAACATAATCCAAACTAAGAATGAGTTCTCTTTTCTGTTAAGCTTATTTTGTATCCTGTGTTTTTTAAATGCAATTGTAAAGTACTTTGCGTACTATTGAGGGAAAAGTGCTATATAAATAACATCATTCTATTTCTATTTTTTTCTTCTTAATACTAAGTTTGAAATGTTATTAACTCAGATCAGAGTCAATAACCTTTCCATAGAAAATATTGTGTTAAGAAAATGATTAATGTCCTTTTTTGAAATATCCAATTGTTAAGCAAAATGCACACTTTAACAATCATACATGAGATTCTTCCATTTATCCTGACAATTGAATGTCCCGAAAATTTACAGATTTATGCTTACACACTATTATAATTTACCTTGTGATCCATGCAGGGCAGTTTCTTGGGGCAGGCGAGCAGTGCAACCGCACTGGGCGCCCGCCGTGGCACTAACTGTGGCTCCCTGCTTCCCCCTCCTATTTCTCCCTGAGTAATCCACTCGGGGGCGGAGTTTCACGGAATGACGTGGTTGCGTCGTTACGTCACGACACAACCCCGTCACTCCGCGAAACTCCCCCTCCCCCCGAGCGGAGTACAGAGGGGGATCCAAGTTAGGAAGAGGGAAAGGCCGGCGCGAGGAGCGACTGGTGAGGCGGGCCGAAGAGCGGTAATCGCCTCTGTAAGTATTCTCTCTCTCTCTCAATGTGTAAAATGGGGACACCTGCCGTAATGTGTGAAATGGGGACTCTTGCCTGCCGTAGTGTGGGGATTTAATGTATCAAGGGCATTGCGGTGTGTGGCATAATATGGTGCAGGGGGCATTACTGTGTGGGGCTTAATATGGTAGAATTTTTTTTCCTGTGGTGGTCGTGATCTGTTAGAGCAGGGTCAAAAACTGGATTGTAAGGTAGTCTTTTCAGATGAGGCCATGCCCATTTAAATGAGGCCACACCCATTTAGATGAGGCTACGCTCCCTTGCCGGGTGCGCGCGCAAGTTTTTTTTTATCTAGGTGTGGGGGGGGCACATTTTTTTATGTCATGGGGGGGCGCATTTTTAAATCTCGCACTGGGAGCCAAATTAGCTAGAAACAGCCCTGGATCCATGATCATCTCTCAAAACCATATGCTGAAAAGGTTGTGTACACACTGCAGAGATATCTGGCTGCGCCATTGGAAGAGCATCCACAGTAGCATTGGATATAATGGTTGGTAGTGCTTAAACACTTCCAAGTTTACCTGACATTGTACCATCGTGTCACAGATATAAACAGACAGAAAATGACAACGCGCCTGATTTACCCTGTAAAAAATCCCTTTACCTAGCAGCTGTGTCAGAGAGGGGAATACTCAACCCCTTAAAAGAAAAACACAAATCAGAAAGAATTCAATGACACATGTGCTTGTAAAGTATAAAAAAAAACACAAATTCAATTTATTAAAATATTAATATCATATACCCCACAGTCGACTGGAATGAAAACAAAAAACCCACAACATATAAAATGCTATATAATATCAGTTTTTGTATAAAACACCACTCGCCAGGAGGCCATTTCAAGGATTTGTCCATAATGTTATAGCAGCAAATATTAATCACTTTAATGCTGATTATGATGGTTCAATTGCGACTACAGCGCTGCAGTTTTATAACTCTGTGCACAGAGAATAGTCAAGCTGGAAATCTCACAGCATAGGGATAATAAAGGCTCTTTATCTTGCAGTGTCCATAGGTACTACACATATACCTCTCCTTATTCGGATACTCCCGGCTGCTGGTTGAGTCCTCTAAGCACAGCTCTGGCTTGGGGCTCCAGATAGAAACGGACGGCAGAGATGGATTCCTGCACATGCAGGTTGGCTCAGTCAGTTGGCCAGACACCGTAGGGGCCATAATATACGTAGCCAGGAGCATCCTAATAAGAGGTATGTGTGTAGTACCTATAGACCAGGCATGTCCAAACTGCGGCCCTCCAGCTGTTGTGAAACTACATATCCCAGCATGCCCTGACACAGTTTTGCTGTCACAGAATGCTAAAGCTGTGTCAGTGCATGCTGGGATGTGTTGTTTCTCAACAGCTGGAGGGACGCAGTTTGGACATGCCTGCTATAGACACTGCAAGATAAAGGGGGATATTCAATTTGCCCGCAACGATTGCAGGTGTAAAGTGTCGCTGCCTGGGCTATCTAATTAGCTCCGATAAGCTGGCGCGTGCCGTGGCTTATCTGGGATTTTGCTTCACCTGCCTCCGGCATGCGAAGCAAAATGCCCGATAACAGCCCCGTTTTCATCCAAAAATGGGGCTATTTCAACCGAAAGCACACAGGTTTCACTGAACTTGTGTGTTTCAGGGTGTAAAAGGATTTGTTACCGGGCGAGCTAATTAAATAGCCTGACCGCAGCACCCGAAGAAACGTTGGAGTTTTTTACTCCCGATGTCTCTTCGGGCCAAATTGAATATCCTGGAAAGAGCCTTTATTATTATCACTATGCTGTGAGATTTCCAGCTTGAATATTCTCTCTGTGCACAGAGTTATAAACCTGCAGCGCTGTAGTCGCAAGTGAGCCATCATAATCAGCATTAAAGTGATTAATATTTGCTGCTATATGGACAAATCCTTGAATAGCCTCCTGGTGAGTGGTGTTTTGTACAAAAGCTCATACTATATAACATTTTATTTGTTGTGGGTTTTTAATATGTTTTCTGTGGGGTATATGATATTAATATTTTAATAAATTGAATTTGTGTTTAATTCTTTACAAGCACATGTGTCATTGAATTCTTTGATTTGTGTCAGATATATTAGAAAGAACACAACGACAAATCAGCCTACACAACCTGTTTTCTTGATATAAAACATGATGATGGTGCATAAACACTATTACAATATCTCACCAAACGGTTGTGAATCTTATGATCTACAAGACGATTGTATAGGCGTGAATCAATTAGTATGTCCCTTGCCTAACTTGCCAATCACAAAATATTAAGTCATCGATAGCTATTTTCATTGGCATTGTAAGAACCATAACAGTGCATTGTTATTTTCTTCTATATACTGTTTTAATTGGATAGTGCCAATATGTTGTTTATCACACATAAAGCTAATTTAATTGTAAAAGTACAAATAATCTTGTACCGGACTACATCCATATATTATTATAAAATGAGGGCTTCTGCAAATGTGTAGATACTTAGTAACGAATAGTAATACTGTATAAAACAAATTATTACCTCAGTGTAAAAGCAGAAGTACTGTATACACACAATGGGATTCCCTGTTTGTCCAGCTTGTCAAACCACAAAAAATAAATAAAAATAGGTTAGTTATTTCAATTTAGCAATATATAACATATATAAAGGGAGAAGTAATGTACAGTAGTGTATGCAAATAATATAAACATATTTAATATAAATCAAAAATTAATATGCTTTCAAATATAAAAAAAAAGTGTTAGTAAACATTGGGCCCTATTTATAATAGTATACTAATACTGCCGCAGATGTGCTAATTGAGCAGCCGCTAGGAGTTGTATAGAGACACCCACCAGAGCCTTCACAGCTGCCAGTAACTGCATACACAGCATCGACACCGATCCAGAGAACATCCTCGAGTTGTTAGGGAGCTCCAGCCCAATTAGCTGGAGACCACAGGATAATTATCTGGAGTGGTAACTGCAGGCAGATGCAGAGTGGCACAGAAACAGTTAACTGGAAACTTGACAGTGGAATACTGGAAGTGTCAGGATACTTAAGCTAGGTGTAGCAGGAATCTCTCAGTGGAATGATAAGCAGACTGCGGACTTAACTATAGGACTGGGATGTTAGTCTGAAGTGCAGCACTATACTTAAACACAGGTGAGAAGCAGCTGGTGAGTAAGTAAGTGCACAGCTCTGAGCCAGGAATTGAGTGCAGGACCAGAATGAAGCACAATAATCACTGTTGTAGGCAATGAATGTCCACAGAAGTAAAGTTATACTCAGCACTTTATACAGGCAGCAGTGATTAAGTATTAACACAGGAACCCACAGTTAATATACACAAGCAAAAATAATTCAGAGTTCACATGGTAGTCCACTGATTAGCTAGGAGTGCCAGCAGGCACAGGTGTGATCCACAGTTTGTATATATGCACAAGCTCAGAGAAAGTACTTTGGTAGCAAGGACAGATTATATAGCACAGTCACTTAGCTGATAGTCTTTGGTACTTTAACCAGGCACAGCAAGGCAAGGCAGAGCTTGAACTGGGACTGGCGGACTGGCGGACATGGCTTCCAGATGAGATTTCAGAAACATGAAACAGGAGCTCAGCTAATACAAGTAATATTACAGGCAGGTCTTGCAGGGCTTGTTGCCTTTTTGTCAGGAGCAAGGACCAATGGCCACCAAGCCCCCTTGATTACAGAATGCATTGCAGCTGGCATGCTGCACATAGACAGGACCCAAGGCAAACAGGGAATACATGAAAAATACAGACTCTGGACCTCATTCAGACCCCATCGGATGCTAGCTTTTTTTTGCAGCGGTGCGATTGGGTCTGAACTTTGTGAGCGTGTGCACCGCAATGCGCAGGCGCGCTGGCCACCGGTGATGGGGATCGCCGGACAGTGACGGATTTTATGAAGAACGCGATCGCACAGGCGATCGTAAGAAGATTGACAGGAAGAGGCCATTTGTGGGTGGCAACTGACCGTTTTTAAGGAGAACGCAGGCGTGCCCAGCCGTTCGAAAGGAGGGTTTCTGACGTCAGCATCAGTCCGGATTATCGCAGCGGCTGAGTAAATTCTGGGTTGTGTAGAGACAGCACAAACTTTTGTTTGTGCAGCTCTTTGCACATCCATTCGCACCCCCGCACCTCCCTCCCCCTGTAGGCGGCGATTACCTGATCACAGCAGTGCAAATATCGCCTGCCTGCAACCAGGTCTGAAAGAGGGCCTCTGATAGATTGCTAATCTCAACTGACACCAGGTGAATTCTGAATTGAGGGAATGCATCCGCTTACATATACCAACAGCAACAGAATCATAACACAAGTAAGTCTATGGTCACTTAGAATTAGAGATAAGCGGGTTCGGTTAGTCGAGATCCGAACCCCCCCTGAACTTCACGTGGTTTACATGGGTCCGAGGCAGCCTCGTTTCTACCCGCCTTGCTCGGTTAACCCGAATGAGGCAAAACGTCATCATCCCGCTGTCGGATTCTCGCGAGATTCGGATTCCATATAAAGAGCCGCGCATCGCCGCCATTTTCACTCGTGCATTGTAGATTGAGCGGAGAGGACGTGGCTACATGCTCTGCCTGAATAGCCCAATATCAGCTAAATATCAGCTCAATATCTGTGCTCAGTATCAGTGCTGCATGGGTCTGGGACTGAGGGTCGACAGCACAAAGGTCGACACACCTTAGGTCGACGCCAATTGGTTGACACACCTTAGGTCAACATGGACAAAAGGTCGATATGGAAAAAGGTCGACATGAGTTTTTTATGTTTTTTTGGTGTCGTTTTCTTCGTAGAGTGACCGGGAACCCCAATTAGTGCACCGCGTCCCCTCGCATGGCTCGCTTCGCTCGCCATGCTTCGGGCATTGTGCCTTCGCTCCGCTACCGCTTCGCTCGGCACACTTTATTGTTCCAATCGTAGTCCACGTGGATCGTTAAGTATGAAAAGGTTCAAAAAAAGAAAAAAATCGTGAAAAACTCATTTCGACCTTTTTCCATGTCGACCTTTTGTCCATGTTGACCTAAGGTGTGTCTACCAATTGGCGTCGACCTTTGTGCTATCGACCTGGAGTCCGGATACCGTGCTGCATTGTGGTGGCCAGTATATAGTAGTACAGTACAGTAGTTCATTTCTGTTCTCGCTGCCCAGTGTCAGTTCTATTATCCTGAACAGTGCTCAATATCTGTGCTCATTATTATCATTGCTGCATTGTGGTGACCAGTATATGGTAGTACAGTACAGTAGTCCATTGCTGTATTTTTCTGCTCCGTGTCAGTTCTAGTATCCTGAACAGTGCTCAATATCTGTGCTCATTATTATCATTGCTGCATTGTGGTGACCACTGACCAGTATATAGTAGTACAGTCCAGTAGTCCAGTGCTGTTCTCACTGCCCAGTGTCAGTTCTATTATCCTGAACAGTGCTCAATATCTGTGCTCATTATTATCATTGCTGCATTGTGGTGACCAGTATATGGTAGTACAGTACAGTAGTCCACTGCTGTATTTTGCTACTCCGTGTCAGTTCTAGTATCCTGAACAGTGCTCAATATCTGTGCTCATTATTATCATTGCTGCATTGTGGTGACCACTGACCAGTATATAGTAGTACAGTACAGTAGTCCAGTGCTGTTCTCGCTGCCCAGTGTCAGTTCTAGTATCCTGAACAGTGCTCAATATCTGTGCTCAGTGTCAGTGCTGCGTTGTGATGACCAGTATATAGTAGTACAGTACAGTAGCCCATTGCTGTATCTTGCTGCTCTGTGTCACTTCTAGTATCCTGAACAGTGCTCAGTATCACTGGTCAGTGTCATGTCAGAACAAAATGTTTTGGAGGTTGTGGAGGTGTCTTCCTCAGAGGAGTCTGTACCAAGTACTCAGGATTGCCTTGAGTGGTTTCATCCTATTAGGATGGAGACAGAATGGCTGGATAGCCTAGGAAATAAGATTCTTCAGAGTTCATTAGGGCATACTCTATTAAGTTGCTGGAAAAAAGCTACGAAGAATGCTCTAGATATGGATCAGTCCATTTCATCTAGGACCCCCTCAGCTCCTGATACACAGGTCTTGCAGGCCAGCGCGGACATCGATGCCAACACAGAGATCGACACAGAAGTTAGAGGGGGGCACTATGATAGATTGGAATATAAAATTCAGCAATTTATCAATGCCATTAGGGATGTGTTAGAAATACCTATACAAATAGAGGAAAATTCTTGTATGCTAACTGCAAAATCATTAGTGACATTCCCGGTTTCGGAAGAGTTGAATACCCTATTTGAAAGATCCTGGTTAAACCCAGAAGAGGTTTTTCACATCCCCAATAAAGTACTTAAGACATATCCCTTTCCTGAGGAGGATAGGAGATGGTAAATCCATTTACACGGCTACTGGAGCCACCCTTAGGCCCACTATTGCATGCACTTGGGTAGCTAGGGCTATGTTAAAATGGTCAGACAATTTAATAGAAGACCTTGATACAATCCATAGGGATGATGTTGTCTTGATTCTAGGTCACATAAAGGATTCGGCTAAATTCATGGTGAAAGCCATGAGGGACATTGGGCTGATAAATTCTAGAGCATCCTCCATGGCAGTAGCGGCTCGCAGAGGTCTCTGGATCCGCCAATGGAACGCAGATGCCGAATCCAAGAGGTACCTCCCCTTCTCAGGTGAGACACCGCTTGGGGACACTCTGAATACAAATCCTTCCGCAGCACCACCTGTGAGAAGACGTAACACTGCTTCTCTGATGCAGTCCCCTTGGGCTGCCAGATCGAGAAAATTCGGGAGGGCCTACTTCTGCGTGAGGCTAGGCCATAGAAAGAGCAGAAAGTCTGAACCCTCTACAGGTGCACGGGTTCAGAGGTTGGATTCTACTCCCATAGTGTCCTCAGCATGACGCGTAAGGACTCCCATGCGGAGGTCCACTGGGGGAGGATCATATCTACATCACTACACATTGGTCTCCCAGTTCTTTCCCTTGTATCATGAAATCTCCCAAAACTGAGCAATTTCTCCTCATTCTCATGAATTGCCCCCTAGATATGTTCTGGAGCCATGTGTTATGGTGTCCACTGGTTACTAGGATGTAACTGTTGACATCCACATCCTTCCTAAATGTCCTCGTTTGTAATGAATTGTCTTTAATGAAGATCTCTAAATCCAAAAATTCAACTTTCTCCTGGCTAGTATGAGTTATGAATGTGAGATTTCTGTTATTGTTGTTCATATGTTGGATGAATGAGTTTAAAGAGTCCTGTGTCCCTTTCCAGATGAAGATGATATCGTCAATGTAGCGCCACCAAAGGATGAGGTTGTTGCCAAAATTATTCCCTCTCCATATCCTCTCTTCCTCCCATTTGCCCATGAAGAGATTGGCATAACTTGGCACCACCCTCGATCCCATGGCGGTCCCGCTCGTTTGAAGATAGTAGGTGTCATTGAACCACACATAATTGTGGTTTAGTATGAATTTGGTGGCTGTGACAAACTTTATTTGTTCTGGATCCGGATTTCTGTCTGTCTGTAAGAAATGTCTTATGCTTTCAAGCCCTTGATCGTGTGCAATTACTGTGTATAATGAAGTCACGTCGCTAGTCGCCAACCAGTAGTCCGGTTGCCACTCCACTGTCTGCAATGTTCTGATTATGTCCGTTGTGTCCCGCATGTATGATGGTAGGTTTTGGACTTTCTCTTTTAAAAAAGTGTCAATATACTGTGAATGGTTCAATGTGAGTGAGTTGATTCCTGAAATGATGGGGCATCCGGGTGGGTTTGTCTGATGGTTGTTGGATAGGAATTGGAATTCTTGTTTGTTTAGTATACCTACTTTATGTCCCTGTTTGATAAATGTATCCAGTTCTTTTTTGTAGGTCTGTGTTGGATCAGTGTGTAATACAGGGTATGTATCTGTGTCCCCCAAGATTCTCAATGATTCCTTGATGTAGTCTATTTTGTTCAGTACGACTTGCCCCCCCCCCCTTTTTCCGCTGGCTTAATTACTATGTCTTTGTTTTTTTTCAAAATCTCTCAGTGCCTTGGTCTCATTATTGGTGAGGTTGTTTAGTTTGTGCTTGTGTCCTTATGTTGTCCTGATCCAATATGTCTAAGTCCTCCATCATGAGGGCTTCAAATGTTTTTATATAGTGGTTTAGTGGTTTTTGAGGTGGCTGGAGTAGAATGTGGACTGGGGACTATGTGATGTGTGAATGTATTTGTCCGTCATTAGCGTTTCTAATAGTGGGGTTACTAGTAAAATAATTTTTTAGTGTCTATTTCCTTCTGAACATCTGGAGGTCACAATATACATCAAATTTGTTTGGTTGCTTGGTTGGTGCGAACTTAAGCCCTTAGTTTAGTACTGTTTTGTGGTGTTCCGTAAGTTCCGTTTGGCTAAGATTGAAGATGTTAGTACTGTTAATTTTTGGTTCTGTGTGTGGTTGTCCCTTTGTTTTGCCTTTTTTGGTGTTCTGCCCTCCCCTACATCCTCGTCTGATTCTGTGTCCCTCCTTTTCTTTTTTGGGTTCACCCCTATTGGTCTTGTAGTTCCGCAGACCTTTTCGTCTGCACCCCATTCTAAAAAATGTACAGTTCCTTCCCCTAATTCTTTTGCATGAGAAGCTTCTGTAGTGATTGTTTCGTTGGTTGTCGTTTCCATGGTTATCGTCTGTGCGGTGCCCATCAATGATTCACCCTCAAATCTATTGTCTGTCTCTCTTGTCATTTGGTATGTTCTCTGTGTGGTTCCCCAGCCTTGGTCAAAAGAAAGTCTTGCTAATTGTTCATATTCTAAATTCTCCTCAATGTCGTAGACAGAAAATGATGTGTCCCCAGAGTCACTTGTCGATCTAGTGCTTGTTATTGAAACTGGTGTGTTTGTTCTCTGCGGTTATGTCTTTGGTTGTACTGTGGATTTTGTTCATGTATTGCTGATAGGTGAGTCCAGTGTTCTTGTATAGATACCCCTTTGTGGTTATCGGTTTTCTATTGTGTTTGCTGTGGTCCTTGTTTGGTTTCTGATTCCCTGGTTAGGGCAATATGGCTGTTCTGTGTTTGTTGTGCTCCTTTGGTACCTTTGGTGATTTGTGTATGGTTCTGTGTTTCTTTGTTTTGCTGTCACTTTGTTGTCTATCTCTCAGTATTTTCTTTAGTTTGGATTGTATGAGGTTGTTTTCTTTATTAACCAGTCTCTTCTGTGTTATATTTTCAGTGTCTGCGAAGCCTGGTTCTTGTCTTATTGGCTCCAGGGATTTTTATGTGTCTTGTATTTGTACCTCTAAGGTGGCTAAATCTTCTATGTGCTTTTTGTAGATCAGCTCTATCAAATGTAGTGAGCTGTTATGTAGAACTAGGTGCTTCATCGCGCCCTACGGGCGCTCTTCACACCGTCGCAAGGGGCTAAGCCCCCTTAACCCTTGCATGCCTTTCTGGGGTTCAATATTTGTATTATATGGAGTATTACCTACAATCCTTTGTTAGTGGTTAAATATTGCACAATGAAAAGGCGTGCGATGGTGAAGGAGGCACAGCCCCTTGCCACTGCAGGGCGCGATGTACATCGTTTGGTGTGCTGTACAATTGAATTTCGTTGTCAAATTTTATTTGATAATGACAATAAATGTATCGTATTGTATTGTACAACTGCACTGTCCATGGACACTGAAAGTGGACGTCTCAGCACTTTGGTGCACAAAGGAGATGGCTATCATTAGCATTTTCCTATTATAGCTCCCACTGTTTTAACTAGAGATGGGTGGGTTTGGTTCCCAGAGAACTGAACCCACCTGTACATTGGAATCAGAGCCAGGATCCGAGTCTGGCTCGGGACTTCCTGCCTTACTCGGATCCCAAAGCGTGGTCCAGGAGTTGGTAATAGAGTGAGGCTCGGTCTGCTTTTGTGGTCTTGAGGCATCCGGACTGGCACCTGAAATGAAGGGGGCAATGATGTGATTGGAGGGGGGGGGGGAGTCAATTATGTGACTAGGGGCGGCATGACCCCTAAATCCGCCCATGCTTCCTGCTGTCAGATTCTCACAAGTTTTGGATTCTATATAAGTCCCCAGTGATCTGCACCATCTTTACTCCGGCTGTGGAGAGTGTACTGGATGGACATGTCTGTCTCAGTACTGTGTTGTCTGGTGTGGGGTGGGTGCGCTCTCTTTGTTTGCTGTATCTGAAAAGGGTTGTGAGGAAATGAGGTCTGTGACAATTAATATAGCTATACCTCATTTCCCATGTCAAATATGTACTTTTTTTTTACCCATATCCGTGTACATTCAATTCGTCTGTTTGTTCATTCTCCATAACATGTTCATTGCTGCTCACCCAATATTGTGTTTAAATCAATCTTAATATTGTTACTAGTACTGTATATGCAATTGTGTTGTTATCTGTTACACTTTAGATAATGTATTCAGGTTAGACCTAGTTTCTCTAACGTCCTAGTGGATGCTGGGGACTCCGTAAGGACCATGGGGAATAGACGGGCTCCGCAGGAGACAGGGCACTTCAAGAAAGAATTTCGATACTGGTGTGCTCTGGCTCCTCCCTCTATGTCCCTCCTCCAGACCTCAGTTTGAATCTGTGCCCGGACGAGCTGGGTGCTACTTAGTGAGCTCTCCTGAACTTGCTATAAGAAAGTATTTTGTTAGGTTTTTTATTTTCAGGGAGCTCTGCTGGCAACAGTCTCCCTGCATCGTGGGACTGAGGGGAGAGAAGCAGCCCTACTCTCTGAAGATAGGTCCTGCTTCTTAGGCTACTGGACACCATTAGCTCCAGAGGGATCGTACACAGGATCTCACCCTTTGTCGTCCGATCCCGGAGCTGCGCCGCCGTCCCCCTCGCAGAGCCGGAAGACAGAATCCGGGTGAAAGAAGCAAGAAGACTTCAAAATCGGCGGAGAAGACTCCAGTCTTCATATGAGGTAGCGCACAGCACTGCAGCTGTGCGCCATTGCTCCCACACTACACCCACATACTCCAGTTACTGTAGGGTGCAGGGCGCAGGGGGGGGGGGGGGGGGGCGCCCTGGGCAGCAATTAGAGACCTCTTTGGCAAAAGTTTGCATAATATACAGTTGGGCACTGTATATATGTATGAGCCCCCGCCAAAATTGTACATGAAAGCGGGACAGAAGCCCGTCGTCGAGGGGGCGGGGCTTCTTCCTCAGCACTCACCAGCGCCATGTTTTTTCTCCACAGCACCGCTGAGAGGAAGCTCCCCAGTCTCTCCCCTGCAGTTACACGGTAGAAGAGGGTAAAAAGAGAGGGGGGGGGCACATAATTAGGCGCAAAAATCAATATAAACAGCAGCTACTGGGTTAACATTAAGTTACTGTGTTATTCCTGGGTTTATAGCGCTGGGGTGTGTGCTGGCATACTCTCTCTCTGTCTCTCCAAAGGGCCTTATGGGGGAATTGTCTTCAGATGAGCATTCCCTGAGTGTGTGGTGTGTCGGTACGTGTGTGTCGACATGTCTGAGGTAAAAGGCTCCCCTAAGGAGGAGATGGAGCAAATATGTGTGTGAGAGGGTGTCTCCGTCGACAACGCCGACACCTGTTTGGATATGTGTAATTAAGTGCTAAGGTGAATTTATTGCACAAAAGATAGAGAACAGACAGGAAATCTACCCATGTCTGTCCCTATGTCGCAGAGACCTTTAGAGTGTCTCAATGCTCACTATCCAAAATAATAGACACTGATATCGACACAGAGTTTGACTCCAGTGTCGACTACGATAATGCAAAGTTACAGCCAAAATGGCAGAAAAGTATTCAATATATGATTATTGTAATAAAAGATGATTTGCATATCACTGATGACTCATCTGTCCCTGACACAAGGGTACACATGTTTAATGGGAAGAAAGCTGAGGTAAATTTCCCTCCTCTCATGAGGAAAAAGAGCGGGAATCTCCAGACAGGAGACTGCAGTTTCCCACAAAGAATTCTCAGGCAGTATCCTTTCCCCACTAGGGCCAGGATATGATGGGAATCTTCCCCTAGGGTGTCACGTTTGCCCAAAAGGTAGCCCTGATATTCTCAGGGATCCTGCAGATAGCATGCACATTCTGGTACACTACTCAGACCGGCGATTGTGTTGGCATGGGTTTATAGCGCTGTGGCAGCGTGGACAGGTACCTTATCAGCAGAGATTGAGATCCTAGTATGTATATAGATATATATATATGTATATATAGATATATATATATATATATTAAAGATGCTGTCTTAAGAGATATGTATATATAAAACATGCCCAAAGAGACATGAGTATACTGGGTCCTAGAGTCAAAGCTATGTCGATTTCTGCTTGACGTGTCCTGTAGAATATGCAATGGACAGATGATGCCGACTTAACAGGCATATGGAAGGCTGAGGATTGTGTGGAGAAGGGTTCTCGGACCTGGTCTCCACAGCTATAGCTGGTAATTCTGATATTTTGCCTTATATTCCTGCACAGCCTAGGAAAGCACGACATTATCAAATGCAGCCTTTCGAATAAAGAAACAAGAAAGTCCGAGGTGCGTCCTTTCTTGCCAGAGGCGGGGGCAGAGGAAAGAAGCTGCACAACAAAGCTAGTTCCCAGGAACAGAAGTCCTCCCCGGCCTCTACAAAAATCCACCGCATGTCGCTGAGGCTCCACAGGCGGAGCTAGGCTCGGTGGGGCACGCCTTCGTAAGTTCAGCCACAAGTGGGTTCACTCCCTGTTAGATCCCTGGGCAATAGATATTGTGTCTCAGGAATACAAGCTGGACTTTGAGAAGATGCCCCCTCACCGACGGCCCTGCCGACTTCCCCCCACGAGAGGGAAACAGTGTTAACTGCAATTCACAAATTGTATCTTCAACAGGTGGTGGTCAAGGTTCCCCTCCTTTAACAAGGAGGGGGTTATTATTCGACCATGTTGTAGTCCCGAAACCAGACGGTTCGGTCAGACCCATATTGAATTTAAAATCCCTGAACATATATCTGAAAAGGTTCAAGTTCAAGATGGAATCGCTAAGAGCGGTCATTGCAAGCCTGAAAGGGGGAGATTTTATGGTGACTCGGGACATAAAGGATGCATACCTTCATGTACCCATTTATCCACCTCATCAGGCATACCTCAGAATTGCGGTACAGGATTGTCATTACCAATTTCAGACGTTGCCGTTTGGTCTCTCCACGGCCTTGAGAATATTCACCAAGGTAATGGCGGAAATGATGGTGCTCCTGCGAAAGCAAGGTGTCACTATTATCACGTACTTGGACGATCTCCTCATAAAAGCGAGATCAAGAGACCAGTTGCTGAACAGCGTATCACTTTCTCTGGAAGTGTAACGGCAACACGGCTGGATTCTATATATTCCAAAGTCGCATCTGGTTCCTACAGCTCATCTGCCTCTCCTAGGCATGATCCTAGACACAGACCAGAAAAGGGTTTATCTCCCGATAGAGAGAGCTCAGTAGCTCGTGACGCTGGTCAGGAATCTATTAAAACCAAAACAGGTGTCCGTGCATCACTGCACTCGAGTCCTGGGAAGGAGGGTGGCATCATACGAGGCCATTCCCTTCGGCAGGTTCCATGCAAGGACCTTCCAATGGGACTTACTGGACAAGTGGTCCGGATCACATCTTCTGATGCATCGGTTAATCACCCTTTCCCCCAGGGCCAGGGTGTCTCTCCTGTGGTGGCTGCAGAGTGCTCACCTTCTCGAAGGTCGCAGATTCGGCATTCAGAACTGGGTCCTGGTGACCACGGATGCAAGCCTCCGAGGGTGGGGGGCAGTCACACATGGAGGAAATTTCCAAGGGCTGTGGTCAAGGCAGGAGACTTGCCTTCACATCAATATCCTGGAACTAAGGGCCATATACAACGCCCTAAGTCAAGCGGAGACCCTGCTTCGCGACCAACCGGTTCTGATTCAGTCAGACAATATCACCGCAGTGGCTCATGTAAACCGCCAAGGCGGCACAAGGAGCAGGGTGGCGATGGTAGAAGCCACCAGAATTCTTCGCTGGGCGGAGAATCACGTAAGCGCACTGTCAGCAGTATTCATTCCGGGAGTGGACAACTGGGAAGCAGACTTCCTCAGCAGGCACGACCTCCACCCGGGAGAGTGGGGACTTCATCAAGAAGTCTTCATGCAGATTGCAAGTCGGTGGGAACTGCCACAGGTGGACATGATGGCATCCCGCCTCAACAAAAAGCTGCAGAGATATTGCGCCAGGTCAAAAGACCCTCAGGCGATAGCTGTGGACGCACTGGTGACACCGTGGGTGTTCCCGTCGGTCTATGTATTTCCTCCTCTTCCTCTCATACCCAAGGTGCTGAGAATCATAAGGAAAAGAGTATCACTGACCTGGTTTGGGAGTGTTGTGAACTCGGGGCTTCTTCCGGTGACCGGGAAGAGGAACCGCTACTGGGTCGCAGTAGAGATGGCCGGATGTAGGTCTTCCTCATGCAGGATTAAGACGGCAGCTAGGAGGCACGGAGGAATACTTGAAGGTCTCCTGAAAGACAAGACTTGTAAAGATGCTGAATGCTGAGGCACAGAGGTACTGGAGGCACTGAGGTGCTGGAGGCACGGAGGTGCCGGAGGAACAGCGATGCTGAGTGCTGAGGCACAGAGGTGCTGGAGGCACGGAGGTGCCGGAGGAACAGCGATGCTGAGTGCTGAGGCACTGAGGTGCTGGAGGCACTGAGGTGCTGGAGGCACAGGTATTGGAGGCACGAAGGTACGTGGGAGCGCGTGGGCGTTTGGAAGCACGGAGGTGCTTGGAGGCACAGAAGTGCTTGGAGGCACGGAGGTGCTTGGAGGCACGGAAGTGCTTGGAGGCACGGAGATGCAGGCACGGAGATGCAGACACGGAGATGCGGGCACAGAGATGCAGACACGGAGATGCAGTCACGGAAACCGCAGGAACGTGGAAGCTCTGGAGATCACAGCTTCTGACGGCAGAATTGATGATACTCAGGCACCGGGTCTCTGCCCGGCATCTGGCTTTGAATCTCCCGCCCTTGCCTGATTGGCGGAGCGGACAGGTGACGTCAGTCCTGCTCCGCCTCCATGACTACACTCATGATGGCGGCGCCCTCGCTCCGGGAAGCCGCCGAGGAGACACACCGACTCGACGCCGGAACCCGGAGACCGCCGGGGGAGAGAGGCGCCAGGTAATCCAAGTCACACGTAGGGACAAGCGTGGCCGCCGCTGCCTGCGATGTGTGACAGTACCCCCTCCTCCAGGAGTGGCCCCTGGACACTTTCCGGGCTTAGTTGGATGTCTGGAGTGGAAGATCCGAACCAGTCGGGGAGCCGTTACTTCAGTAGCATTGATCCAACTTCTCTCCTCAGGACCATAACCTTTCCACTCTACCAAGTACTGTAGTTTTTTATGAAGATAACGAGAGTCAAGAATAGCTATGATTTCAAACTCCGTTCCAGCTTCAGTCACTATAGAAGTTGGCCTAGGGGATGCTGAGTGGAACCGATTCAGAATGAGGGGACGGAGGAGAGAAACATGAAAGGCGTTAGGTATTCGAAGGTGGGAAGGCAAACCCAGCTTACAGACCACAGGATTTAAGACTTGTAGCACAGGGTAAGGACCGATGAATCTTGGAGCAAACTTCATGGTGGGCACCTTCAACCGGAGATTACGTGTGGACAGCCATACCCTGTCACCAACCTTGTATTGAGGAGCGGCTCGCCATTTCTTATCTGCGAAGAACTTGTACCAGACTGAAACCTTCTTAAGATTAGCATGAATCTTACTCCAAATTTGTCCGAAGTGTCGTAGAGTGGATGTTACAGCTGGAACCTCTTCTATCGGAAGGCTTGGTAATTCTGGAACACGTGGATGGAACCCGTAGTTGACGAAGAATGGAGATTCCCCAGTGGAAGAATGAAACGAATGGTTATGGGCAAACTCCGCCCAAGGCAACAACTCCACCCAGTTGTCCTGTGAAGGGGAGAGATACAGACGAAGGAAAGTCTCTAGATCTTGATTGACTCGTTCCGTTTGACTATTCGTTTGGGGATGATAAGCGGATGAAAACTTAAGTTTAATCTGTAGAGTCGAAGAGAGGGCTTTCCAAAACCTTGCGGTGAACTGTACCCCACGGTCAGAGACTATTTCTTATGGCAACCCATGCAACTGAAAATGTTCTTGGATGAACAGTAGAGCTAGTTTCGGAGGTGTCGGTAGACCAGTCAAAGGCACGAAGTGTGCCATCTTCGAAAAACGGTCAACGATTACCCAGACGGTGTTGCAACCCTCGGAACAGGGCAAGTCAGTGATGAAGTCCATGGAAATATGAGTCCAGGGTCTCACAGGAATAGGCAAAGGACGAAGTAACCCAGCAGGAGGCAGACGAGGAGATTTATGTTGTGTACACTATGGACAAGAATTAACGTAATCCTGTACATCCTTCCTCCATGGTGTTCCACCAGTAAGACCTTTGCAGGAACTTGTACATCTTCTGGGCACCGGGATGACCGGAAAACTTGGATTTATGGACCCACTGTAGTATTCCTGGCCGGAATCTAGCTGGTACGGACATTCTTCCAGGAGGAGGGGCTGGAGTAGTTAAAGCCGCGGAGACAGAAACTGGATTTAGAATTAAACTCCGCTCAAAAGATTCATCCTCGTCTGTGGAAACTTGTGAACGGGACAGCGCATCTGCTTTAATATTGAGAGTCCCAGCCCGGTACTTGATAACAAAAGAAAATCGAGTAAAGAAAAGTGCCCATCTCGCTTGGCGAGGATTCAAGCATTGTGCGGATTTGATGTACAGCAAATTTTTGTGATCCGTGTAAATGGTAAACACATGTTTAGCCCCTTCCAAGAGGTATCTCCACTCTTCCAAGGCGGATTTAATTGCCAAAAGTTCCTGGTCTCCAATAGTGTAATTTCGTTCGGCCGGAGAGAATTTACGAGAGTGGAAGCCACACGGATGTAATTTCTTATCAGAGGAGTACTGAGAGAGAACGGCCCCAACCCCGACTGAAGATGCGTCAACCTCTAGGAAGAAAGGTTCATCGAAATTTGGTTGTTGGAGAACTGGAGCGGCCATGAAAGCTAACTTCAAGTGGGAAAATGCCTCAATGGCTTCGGGAGGCCACAAACTCGGATTAGAGCCCTTTTTTGTCAGGGCAGTAATGGGCGCGACAATGATGGAGAAACCTCTAATGAATTTCCTGTAGTAATTCGCAAAGCCCAGGAACCTTTGTATTGCTTTCAAAGAGAGAGGCTGAGTCCAGTCACGAATGGCAGAAAGCTTTTCCGGATCCATGCGAAGCTCCGTCCCTGAGATGATATAACCGAGGAACGGAATTGATGTTACTTCAAAGGTACATTTGGAAAGCTTAGCATAGAGATGATTCTCTCGTAAACGGTGGAGCACTTCTTTGACTTGAGTCCTGTGTTCAACAAGATTCTTGGAAAAAATTAGTATGTCGTCCAAATATACCACAACACTCTGATATAACATGTCTCGAAAGATTTCGTTGACGAATCCCTGGAAAACAGCAGGAGCATTACTAAGACCGAACGGCATCACCAAGTATTCGTAATGCCCATCTCGAGTATTGAAGGCAGTCTTCCATTCATCCCCTTCTCGGATGCGTATAAGATTATAAGCTCCCCTCAAGTCGAGTTTGGAGAAAACGCGGGCACCACGAACCCTATCAAACAACTCTGTGATTAGTGGCAAGGGGTATTTATTCTTGATAGTGATATCGTTTAAGCCGCGGTAGTCGATACATGGTCTCAACTTCACGAAAAAGAAGCCCGCTCCAGCAGGGGAGGAAGAGGGACGAATAAATCCCTTGAGCAGATTGGACTTGATATATTCCGACATAGCTTGAGTCTCGGGAAGTGACAGGGGATATGTGCAACCACGAGGTGGCGTCTTCCCTGGGACAAGGTCAATAGGGCAGTCCCAAGGCCTATGAGGTGGTAACAGATCAGCTGCTTGTTCCGAAAACACATCCTTGTACCCTTGATACGCCTCCGGAATATGCTCTTCATCTGTCTTGGAAGAGACACGGAGCGGACAAACAGGAGTGAGACAATTAGCGTGACAAAAGGAACTCCAGGACAGAATTTGTGAAGACTTCCAGTCAATGTGGGGATTATGAATTTTTAGCCAAGGCATTCCAAGGACCAGATCATGGTGCATTTCTGGGATCACCAAGAGTTCCAGACTTTCTTGATGTAGCGCCCCGACCTGCAGCTTAACTGGCTCCGTGCGCCACATTATGAGACCCTTGGAAATTCTAGTCCCGTTGATAGCCGTCAACGAAATTGGTCGCTCGATAGGCCGTAACTTTAAACCCATGCTTTGGACACAGGAGGAAGAAACGAAGTTTCCCGCAGCCCCGGAATCCAACAGGGCTTCACAAGACTTGGAGGCTGAATCGGTGACTAGAGTTTCAGGAAGCAAACAGTCCAAAATTGGAGAAGATTTTGTCGTAACCCCCAGCTTGACTCCTCCGGAACAAGCTAGGCCTGCCTGTTTCCCGGACGGGATTTACAAAACTTAAGAAAGTGATCTGCGGCTCCACAGTAAAGGCAAAGTTTACCCTCACGACGACGCTGTCGTTCTTCCGGAGACAGTCTGGATCGGTTAATTTGCATGGGCTCGTCCGAGCTAGGCATAGCCACCGGTCTAGGAGTAGGATTCCGGAAACTGGAACGATCTGAACGGCTACGTTCTCTTCCACGCTCCTGCATCCGAAGATCCACCTTGGCGCAAAGGGAAATCAACTCTTCTAAAGAATCCGGCAGATCCCTTGTAACCAGCTCATCTTTCAGCTGGTCAGAGAGACCGTTCCAGAAGGCAGCTCTCAGGGCATCATTATTCCAGCGTAATTCAGAGGCAATGGTCCGGAAATGAACCACGTACTGACCCACGGAACGGGAGCCGTGACGAACACGGAGCAAGTCGGAAGAAGCAGTGGTCATCCTGCCGGGTTCGTCGAAGATTCTTCTAAAGGACGTGATGAAGTTGGTGTAGTTGGAAACCACGGGATCAGATCGTTCCCATAATGGAGACACCCAATCCAAGGCAGACCCTTCCAGCAGAGAAATAATATATGCTACCTTGGACCGGTCTGTAGGAAAGTTGTGTGCAAGCAGCTCGAAATGTACCTCGCATTGGTTTAAGAAACCACAACAATTTTTAGGATTCCCATTGTAACGGGACGGAGTAGGCAGCTGAAGGCGCGGAGTGGCACCGGCCGATGGTTGGACATTGCTGGAAACGGCAACTGGTGCAGCTACTGGAACTGGTACCGGAATTAAAGAGGCTAGAGACGCCTGAATCTGATCCAGACGCCCGGACAACTGCTGGAGGTACTGCATCACCTGACCTTTGCGCCGCTTCCTGACTTTGTACTCGGGAAGCCAGGTTCTGGATGGCACTTGAGTCCGTGTTCCGATTCCCCGGGTCCATGTGGCCTGAGTATACTATCACTGACCTGGTTTGGGAGTGTTGTGAACTCGGGGCTTCTTCCGGTGACCGGGAAGAGGAATCGCTACTGGGTCGCAGTAGAGATGGCCAGATGTAGGTCTTCCTCATGCAGGATTAAGACGGCAGGCAGGAGGCACGGAGGAATACTTGAAGGTCTCCTGAAAGACAAGACTTGTAAAGATGCTGAGGCACAGAGGTACTGGAGGCACTGAGGTGCTGGAGGCACGGAGGTGCCGGAGGAACAGCGATGCTGAGTGCTGAGGCACGGAGGTGCTGGAGGCACGGAGGTGCCGGAGGAACAGCGATGCTGAGTGCTGAGGCACTGAGGTGCTGGAGGCACTGAGGTGCTGGAGACACTGAGGTGCTGAGGGCACAGGTATTGGAGGCACGAAGGTACGTGGAAGCGCGTGGGCGCTTGGAGGCACGGAGGTGCTTGGAGGCACGGAGGTGCTTGGAGGCACGGAAGTGCTTGGAGGTACGGAGGTGCTTGGAGGCACGGAGGTGCTTGGAGGTATGAAGGTGCTTGGAGGCACGGAAGTGCTTGGAGGCACGGGGATGCAGGCACGGAGATGCAGGCACGGAGATGCAGACAAAGAGATGCAGGCACGGAGACCGCAGGAACGTGGGAGCTCTGGAGATCACAGCTTCTGACGGCAGAATCGATGATACTCAGGCGCCGGGTCTCTGCCCGGCGTCTGGCTTTGAATCTCCCGCCCTTGCCTGATTGGCGGAGCGGACAGGTGACGTCAGTCCTGCTCCGCCTCCATGACCACACTCATGATGGCGGCGCCCTCGCTCCGGGAAGCCGCCGAGGAGACACACCGACCAGACGCCAGAACCTGGAGACCGCCGGGGGAAAGAGGCGCCAGGTAATCCAAGTCACACGTAGGGACAAGCGCGGCCGCCGCTGCCTGCGATGTGTGACAAAGAGGAGTGAGAACAATACTCTTTGTTCTGGATTGGCCAAGAAGCACTTGGTATCCAGATCTGCAAGATGGCCTCTGCCTCTAAGACAGGACTTGTGCAACAGGGGCCCTGTCTGTTCCAAGACTTACCGCGGCTGCGTTTGACGTCATGGCGGTTGAACGGCGGATCCTAGCAGAAAAAGGCCTTCCGGATGAGGTCATTCCTACGCTGATAGAGGCTAGGAAGGATGTGACGGCTCAACATTATCACCGTATATGGCGATAATATGTTGCTTGGGGTGAGGCCAGGAATGCCCCTACGGAGGAATTCCAGCTGGGCCGTTTCCTTCACTTCCTACGGTCGGGAGTGACTTTGGGCCTGAAATTGGGTTCCATTAAGGTCCAGATTTCGGTCCTATCCATTTTCTTTCAAAAAGAACTGGCTTCTCTTCCTGAAGTTCAGACGTTGTAAAGGGAGTGCTGCATATTCAGCCTCCTTTTGTGCCTCCAGGGGCACCTTGGGATCTTAACGTGGTGTTGAGTTTCCTGAAGTCACACTGGTTTGGGCCACTCAAAACCGTGGAGTTAAAATTTCTCACGTGGAAGGTGGTCATGCTATTAGCCTTGGCTTCAGCTAGGCGTGTGTCAGAATTAGCGGCTTTGTCACATAAAAGCCCCTATCTGGTTTTCCATATGGACAGGGCAGAATTGCGGACCCGTCCTCAATTTCTGCCAAAAGTGGTGTCATCTTTTCATATGAACCAACCTATTGTGGTGCCTGTGGCTACACGTGACTTGGAGGATTCCGAGTTGCTGGATGTGATCAGGGCTTTGAAGGTTTATGTAGCCAGAACGGCTAGAGTCAGGAAAACTGAGTTGCTGTTTATCCTGTATGCATCCAACAAGCTGGGTGCTCCTGCTTCAAAGCAAACTATTGCTCGCTGGATCTGTAACACGATTCAGCAGGCTCATTCTGCGGCTGGATTGCCGCTTCCAAAATCAGTAAAAGCCCACTCCACAAGGAAGGTGGGCTCTTCTTGGGTGGCTGCCCGAGGGGTATCGGCATTACAGCTTTGCCGAGCAGCTACTTGGTCAGGTTCAAACACTTTTGCAAAGTTTTACAAGTTTGATACCCTGGCTGAGGAGGACCTTGTGTTTGCTCATTCGGTGCTGCAGAGTCATCCGCACTCTCCTGCCCGTTTGGGAGCTTTGGTATAATCCCCATGGTCCTTACGGAGTCCCCAGCATCCACTAGGACGTTAGAGAAAATAAGATTTTACTTACCGGTAAATCTATTTCTCGTAGTCCGTAGTGGATGCTGGGCGCCCATCCCAAGTGCGGACTTCTTCTGCAATACTTGTATATAGTTATTGCTTAAATGAGGGTTATGTTGTGGTTGCATCAGGGTTGATCTGATGCTCCATTGTTGTTCATACTGTTAACTGGGTAAGTTTATCACAAGTTATACGGTGTGATTGGTGTGACTGGTATGAGTCTTGCCCTGGATTCCAAAATCCTTTCCTTGTACTGTCAGCTCTTCCGGGCACAGTTTCTCTAACTGAGGTCCGGAGGAGGGACATAGAGGGAGGAGCCAGAGCACACCAGTATCCAAATTCTTTCTTGAAGTGCCCTGTCTCCTGCGGAGCCCGTCTATTCCCCATGGTCCTTACGGAGTCCCCAGCATCCACTATGGACTACGAGAAATAGATTTACCGGTAAGTAAAATCTTATTTTTCTATTGTTTACTAACACCACAGTGGACACTCAAATGGTGAGTCATATAAGGTACCATTGTCCCTTTTTGTTTACTCCCTATTGTCCAACAGTGAGCTGACCAGACATGGTGGCTCTCCGGCTGATGTAATCACCTTGATTAGAATATGTATTGTATTCCAATGCTGTAAGATCCTAAGACAAATAGGTCAAACACACCCCTGCAATATGAAGGTTCTGGGGGTGTAAGTAGAGCTAACCAGAGAGCTGGAAAAGAGATTCTCTGCTCCAAGACTAAGAAGTAACGTTCTGTCAGGAGGTTATGGTGGGAATTGTTGTGTGGAATTGGATTACAGAAGTGTGCTGAGTAAACCATTCTGTTCAATAGACCACTGTGGGTTTTTCATCTACCACCGTGCCTGAGTGATTTGGAACCCGGTATCTTCACATTTGGTGGAAAGCAGAGGGATCACTCAGGTTACAAGCACGGATGCAAGATATTACAGCAGAATGGAGGCAGCAGCATAATGCTACAAACACGAGAACAGCAACAGGAAGAAGGGAATCCTGCAAGAACTGTGTCATGCAAAAATAATTGTTTTCAACACAGTGGATACTAAGGGGTCCCTAACTGGAAAATTAGCTCAATGGGACTTGGAGCACCCTTGTGATGATGAGGAGGATATGGTCCATGACCCAGCAGAGGGGACCAGTAATGGAACCAGGGCAGTGGAGCTTGTGGATGGAAGTTTGTCAGCATATCGACAGGCTGGGAAGCCGGACATGTTATTTATATTTACCAAGATGCAATACATTTGGGAGTACTGGAATGAAGCTCAGCGGGTAATCAGCAGGTGGAGAGTATCCAGCATACAGGACAAATTGTGTCATCTGGGGAATGCGTTCATGCAGAAGTGAAGCAGCCACATGGAATCTGCTGGGGGAGCCAAAGATTGTGGAATTCAGGGAGGAAGTGATCGCCACAGTGGCCCAAATGACACAAAGAATACAATATACAGAAACGGAAGGGCAAGTCCAGAGTAAATTGTCTTCCCGGACAGAGCCAGACCTAAGGTGTGTCGACCTTTTTGCTGTCGACCCTGAGTCCCAGACCCGCCCTGGATACCCCAGCATGGTGAGACCAGTGTTGCAGGGTGGATGCTGAAAGGCACCATCTGCAACAGCTTCACCCATACCCAAGGGAAGAAGCTACCAAGTGTTCTGTAGGGAAAGTGGCTAGAGCTGAAGTGAAAAAAACAGTGCCCACAATCCAGGCACCCAAGGAGGAACTGCACTACAACTTCCCTTTTGCTGAGATGGCAGATGAGGACTTAGTGAGAGAGTGCCAAGAACTGACTGCCCAGTATGTTACACTGGGGAAGGCCGACCTTGAACAAGTGGATGCAATGAAGCACTGCTTGCAACCCCTTATCTCCTCCCTTGGGGAATGTCGCAGTGAAACTCTCTGTGACCAGCCTGAGCTGTGTTACAGCTGCCCATTTGCGGGCTTGGAGGATATAGTAACCATCGCAGAGTACCAGCGAGACACTGAGGAAGATGTCACCATGGTTGCCCTACCACCACTTGAGCAACGGAACCTCCAAGGGAATTCCTCAGGTGAGCACTTACCAGTCCTGGCTACTGAGCCATTCACAGTGTTGTGTTTGGGGGAAAGGGAATTGGCTTTTGAGGTGAGAAGACCTGAACAGGGAACAGTCAGTCCTGTCAGCTTCTCTACAGCCACATGGGGAATACCTGAGGGAACAGCAGAAGTTGCTTTTGAAGGAGAAGTATTGCGAGACAAATTGTCGGATTTTGCTACTTCCCTGCAGCCTAAGTTCAATTTGCCATTGGCAATAGGGCAGAAGCCCCAACATGTTACGGTCATTGGGCAGATTTTGGACATGCAATCTGGGGAGGGGGAAGGAGAGCCCCACACTGTATCAGGAGCCATGGCTGAGTGCCAGCATGTGCCCGTCCTTATGCAACTGACAAATGTATGTTTGGGACACATGGAGAAAACACACAATCCTGAAGCACCAGAGGCGAGGGATTTAAGGGACCATCAGGAGGGAAACTGCTCTCAGCCAACATCCCACTATTTGCTTGTTCTCAGGTGGGAGACCATGGAACGAGTGGGAGAGGGACAACCATTTATAAGTATGTTTTGGGCCCAGAGTTATTTGCTACCAGGGACATATAATTAGGAATCTGGTGAAGGACTTAACAGTTGTGGCTTGCTAATAATAATTCCACCAGACGCAAAAGGCCGGTCATTAGACTCTTCAGGAAACATGGCCCTCAGTCCTTTTGACTCAGGTGGCGTAATAGGGCCAGCTAGTTTACACTGCCCAGTGGTGGAGGAACTTCTGAACTACTAATCACTAGTGTGGATCCAAACCCCCCCGAACTTCACCCATTTTACACGGGTCCGAGGCAGACTCGGATCCTCCCGCCTTGCTCGGTTAACCTGAGCGCGCCCGAACGTCATCATCCCGCAGTCGGATTCTCGCGAGATTCGTATTCTATATAAGGAGCCGTGCGTCGCCGCCATTTTTCACTCGTACATTGGAGATGATCGTAAGAGGACTTGGCTGGCGTCCTCTCAGTTTCTATGTTCAGTGGGCTGCAATTTGTGCTGCAAATATCTGTGCTCAGTGTGCTGCAAGTGCAAATATCTACGTTCTCTGCCTGAAAAACGCTCCATATCTGACTGTGCTCAGTGTGCTGCAAATATCTGTGCTCAGTGTGCTAATTGCTTTATTGTGGGGACTGGGGACCAGCAGTATTATATAGTAAGGAGGACAGTGCAGAGTTTTGCTGACCAGTGACCACCAGTATTATACGTTCTCTGCCTGAAAAACGCTCCATATCTGTGCTGCATTGTAGTATATAGTAGGAGGACAGTGCAGAATTTTGCTGACCACCAGTATAACTATATATATAGCAGTACGGTACAGTAGTCCACTGCTCTACCTACCTCTGTGTCGTCAAGTATACTATCCATCCATACCTGTGGTGCATTTCAGTTTTGCACAGTTTGCTGACCACCAGTATATAATATATAGCAGTACGGTACAGTAGGCCACTGCTCTACCTACCTCTGTGTCGTCAAGTATACTAGTATCCATCCATACCTGTGGTGCATTTCAGTTTTGCACAGTTTGCTGTCCACCAGTATATAATATATAGCAGTACGGTACAGTAGGCCACTGCTCTACCTACCTCTGTGTCGTCAAGTATACTATCCATCCATACCTGTGGTGCATTTCAGTTTTGCACAGTTTGCTGACCACCAGTATATAGAGCCAGTTTGTGCAAGGAGAGATTGATTGCTTCTTTTTTGGTGGAGGCCCAAACCAACCAGTCATTTCAGTCACAGTCATGTGGCAGACCCTGTCGCTGAAATGATGGGTTCGTTAAAGTGTGCATGTCCTGTTTATACAACATAAGGGTGGGTGGGAGAGCCCAAGGACAATTCCATCTTGCACATCTTTTTTCTTTCATTTTTCTTTTCATCATGTGCTGTTTGGGGACTATTTTTTTTGAAGTGCCATCCTGCCTGACACTGCAGTGCCACTCCTAGATGGGCCAGGTGTTTGTGTCGGCCACTTGGGTCGCTTAGCTTAGCCATCCAGCGACCTTGGTGCACCTCTTTTTTTCTTTGCATCATGTGCTGTTTGGGGACTATTTTTTAAATCTGCCATCCTGACTGACACTGCAGTGCCACTCCTAGATGGGCCAGGTGTTTGTGTCGGCCACTTGGGTCGCTTAGCTTAGTCACACAGCTACCTCATTGCGCCTCTTTTTTTCTTTGCATCATGTGCTGTTTGGGGACTATTTTTTTGAAGGGCCATCCTGTCTGACACTGCAGTGCCACTCCTAGATGGGTCAGGTGTTTGTGTCGGCCACTTGGGTCGCTTAGCTTAGTCATCCAGCGACCTCGGTGCAAATTTTAGGACTAAAAATAATATTGTGAGGTGTGAGGTGTTCAGAATAGACTGAAAATGAGTGGAAATTATAGTTATTGAGGTTAATAATACTATGGGATCACAATGACCCCCAAATTCTATGATTTAAGCTGTTTTTGAGGTTTTTTTGTAATAAAATACCCGAATCCAAAACACACCCGAATCCGACAACAATTTTTCAGGGAGGTTTTGCCTAAAACGCGTCCGAATCCAAAACACGGCCTCGGAACCGAATCCAAAACCAAAACACAAAACCCGAAAAATTTCCGGTGCACATCATTACTAATCACCCTCTCACCAAACCCAAGAAAAGACTTACTGGATTGTCCCGACAGCCTCGCTTGGACATTGGGGACTGTACTTACAACTTGCCGGGACACTGGGCCTAAAAAGTGGGAGAGGAATGTGAGGAAATGAGGTCTGTGACAATTAATATAGCTATGCCTCATTTCCCATGTCAAATATGTACTTTTTAAACTTATATCCGTATATATTCAATTTGTCTGTTTGTTCTTTATCCATAACATGTCCATTGCTGATTTCCCAATATTGTGTTTAAATCAACCTTAATATTGGTTATATATGCAATTGTGTTGTTATCTGTTACACTTTAAATAATGTATTCAGGTTAGACCTAGTTTTCTATTGTTTACGAACATCACAGTGGACACTCAAAGGATGAGTCATATAAGGGTACCATTGTCCCTTTTTGTTTACTACCTAGGGGTATATTCAATAAGAGTCGTATCCATTCCGACATGCAGTTGTCGGAATGGATCCGACAACCCCTATTCAATGGACGGCCAAATCCGACTGTCGGATTTGGCCGTACACAGGGTCCTGTCCTGCCGCTGCTGTCAGCGGCTGCGGATGCGCTGACAGCAGTGGCCAGGAGTGCAGATGACAGCGGCTGTGAGTGGGACGGCAGCGAGGTAAGTTGGGCAACAGGGGGGGGAGCAGAGATTGGCGGGGGGAGCTGGCTGTGGGGGGTCATGTCTGGGGTGGTGGGGGGAGGCGCTGCATGGAAAGAGGTGCCTGCGGGCTGCAGGGGGAGCAGAGATTGGCCGCTGGCTGGGGGACATGTCTGCGGCGGCGGGGGGAGGCACTGCCGGGAGAGAGGTCTCTCCCTGCAGTGCCTCCCACCTCCACCACAGACATTTCCCCCCACAGCCAGCTCCCCCCTCCGGCCGCCCATCTCAGCGCCCCCAGCTGTCCGCAGCACCGCTAGCCTACTCACCTCAATTCGGCTTGTTTTCAACAACGACAGTTATTGAATACACCCCCTATTGTCCAACAATGTGCTGACCAGACATGGTGGCTCTCTGGCTGATGTAATCACCTTGATTAGAATATGTATTGTATTCCTATGCTGTAAAATCCTAAAACAAAGAAGTCAAACACACCCCTGCAATATGAAGGTTCTGGGGTATAAGTAGAGCTAACCAGAGAGCTGGAAGAGAGATTCTCTGCTCCAAGACTAAGAAGTAATGTTCTGTCAGGAGTTTGTGGTGGGAATTGTCATGTAGAATTGAATTACAGAAGTGTGCTGAGCTGTTATAGCCCATTCTGTTCAATAAACCACTGTGGGTTTTTCATCGACCCTCAATGGCTCACTGCCTGCATGCTCAATTTAGTTGTCTATCCCCTACTATTGTGGACATTAACAGGACAATATATGGTTAAATGCTGAACCTGTCATCTACTATATGTATTTAGGTAATTGTCCCTCTTTTTATATGGTTGTGCCTCTCAGGGAATATCTTTCTATCCCTGATTTGCTCCCTACAAAATGCCTGTGGCATGTATATGTGTGATTGTATTGTATTGTATTGCACTAATGGGTGTAAGGGCTTGTTGTCAAGTGTGCACCCAGCCAGGTAAGCTGTCTAGGACATCTGGCTGTGTGATAAACAGGAAGTGCAGGGCAGCCCCACCCCCCATCTGTCGCAGCCCCCCTTCACAGGAAACCTCAGTCAGCTGAAGGACTTGTGACATCAAAAATGACTACAAGGGGTTAATCGTGATTCATTTTACTATTCCAATGTGAACTACCCCCTTATCAGCATAATTACCTGCCCTTTCTTCTAACAGGGCTCTTTCTAGACTTAGTGACTCCAAAGCCACAGGGGGTCCCATGGTGACCCTGGGCACATTTAAATATTAGGATTGAAAAGCCCACCAATCCCAGTGTCCCCTATCTCAGACAAGCAGCAGAAGTTTATAAAGTGACGTGCAAGGGTTTTCGGGAAGAGTTGAGTGAAGCTCCCGCCTTGTGAGGAGATTTGGAACAAGACTGTTGCCAGGAGGCGAGAGATCCTGTCAGCCCGTTTGTCTGGAGACCTGGCTCTGCAGAGAGGATCCAGTATACACAGTTAAGCGTTTGCTCCATCGGCAGCTGTCCCAGGCATGTCAGCACGCCCTACCTTTGGTGGGTAGAGGACCATCAGGCCAAAAGCGGCTAGGATCAGCAAGACAGACATCATCGCCCCTTCCAGCAACCAGCGTCCACCAGGAGTCACCAAACGCAAGTATTCCATGAGGTGGTTAGTGACTGTGTAGGGACAGGGGTTTTATTTTGTGTGGTTCTTCTCTTATAAAATCTTAACTGTAATTGTTGTTAATGCTATCGACTGTAAATAATGTATAAAGTGTGGTTACGGTTTTTCATGTATAATTAGTGTGTATGAAAATAAACGTGCTGCTGTACCTTGCTATTGTGTGCTTACTGTCTGATCTCAGAACCTGGTAGTGACCCCGGGGCACCATGCAGAGCTGTAAACACTGCCTTTCTCAAGGCGGAGATGAGTGATCGGTGAGAATAATGCACACATGAACCCTTGGTCCTCACACTCTGTCTGCTGTATCTGAAAAAGGGGTGCTCTCTCTGTCTGCTGTATCTGAAAGGGGTGCTCTGTCTGCTGTATCTGAAAGGGGTGCTGTCTCTACTGTATCTGAAAGGGGTGCTGTCTCTGTCTGTTGTATCTGAAAAAAGGGGTGCTCTCTCTGCCTGCTGTATGTGAAAGGGGTGCTCTGTCTGCTGTATCTGAAAAAGGGGTGCTCTCTCTGTCTGCCGTATCTGAAAGGGGTGATCTGTCCGTCCATCCAGGGGCTCCGCCCAGTGTAAAATTAAAATAATAAAAGCTAAAACAAAAAGCCTAAAATTATAATTATTAAAAAAATCTATTTTTTGTTTGTTTGTGCTGTACCCCAGTGTACTATACCATTTTTATTTTATTGCCATAAGTACTGTGACACAGCTCGTCAGACCGCAGTATATTATGTCCTACTCATATACGTATTGTGCAACGCTGTTGGTGAAGCTAAACCACAGTTTGTAATAATATATATTTCTGACTCATTTGTGCGACACTGCAACCGTCGGTATGTGATATAAAAAAATAGGAATTTGATACCTACCGGTAATTCCTTTTCTCATAGTCTGTAGTGGATACTGGGGTTCTGGACTTTAGTACCATGGGGTATAGATCGGGTCCACTTGTGCCTGGCACTTTAAAACCTTTAGTGTGTGTATGTGTGTGCTGGCTCCTCCCCTCTATGCCCCTCCTACCAGACTCAGTCTAGGAAAACTCTGCCCAAGGAGATGGACATACCATGAGAGAAGGAATAAAGCCAACAGCGGTGAGGCAACAAGCCAACACACAACCATAACCAAAAGGAGGGTACTAACCAGATCAGAGGATAGCAACACGATCCCAACTAGGATAGCACAGCTATCCCAACAACATAACGGGACCGCAACCGCGGCCAACCAAATACTTACTCAGGTAAGCAGGAATCGAAGCACTGAGGCGGGCCCAGTATCCACTATGGACTATGAGAAAGTCCCACGAAGCAGGTAGCCTGGTTGCCAACCAGAGCTAACTGAAAATAACTAAAATAAAAAAATAAAGGAAACTCTCTGGAGCTCCAGAGAAATGCACCCGCCTCCTTGGGCACATTTTTCTAAACTGAGTCTGAGCATAGAGGGGAGGAGCCAGCACACACATGGACATACTAAAGGTTTCAAAGTGCCAGGCTCCAGTGGACCTGATCTATATCCCATGGTACTAAAGTACAGAACCCAGTATCCACTGGGATATTAGAGAAATAATACATATTTTTGACTCATTTGTGTGACACTGTAACCGCAGTCTGTGATATTAAAAATAATAATACATATTTCTGACTAATTTTTGTGACACTGTAACTGCAGTGTTAAATTAATATTTTGAGCTGTGTCATCCCAGTATACATCCAGGGACTGCAGCTGCCCCCTCCATTTAGGGGTGTTCTGTCAGTCCACCAAAAATAAAAGACATAATTTTTTTTAAATATATTTTGTGCTGTATCCCCCCAGTATACATCCAGGGGTGCTCCATCCATTTCATTGGTGTGTGTCTGACAGCAATGTCACACTTGTGTAACGATTCTCACATCTCTCTCAGTATGCATCCACAATATTATAATATTGGTTTTATAAAGTATGTGCCTTGCTGTTCCTTTCATGATTTTTGGCTAACCATGTCGAGGTTCTAAAGAACTTACAAGATAAAGATGCTAAGCATTTGTTTGTAACAGTTTCCCTTAATTTTACAAGTCATTGCGAAACAATGCTTCAATTCCCACAGAGGCCTTGACATGGACAAAAATGCAAGGAGGCATATGCTTCAGTTACGGCATCTCAAGGTATAATGATTACAGCATTAACTACATATTTTACAAAGTGCTCTCTCATACACATGACATCAATTTTTCAGTTTGGATCACTTCTCTCTCAATTTATATAAAGGAAACACTCTGAACGTAAGCCAACTGAGTGCCAAGTTTAGATAGGGGGAAAGTAATGGCCTTCTTTGCACAATTATTTTAAACTCATGAAACTGAGGGAATTGGATGTTTTAGATAAATGATAATGTAAAGCATGTTTCAGATGCAGACACGGTGCTCTGTTTACGAAATGCCTGAGCCCTGACAGTCCCTGACTCTGTATACACAATCATACAGAAGACAGAGTATCACACACAAGCTAGCTCAAGCACGTGTAAACACAGTCATTCAAACAAAGTGGCTGGAAACCAGTCAGTAAACAAATATCATATATAAGCAGAATTTAGCATGCATGTTTTCTTTAACATATTTTTACTTATATGCACAAAGTGAAAACAAAGGTTCCATCTTCCGGATTTATTTCTTTACTAAGCATATGTTCATAGTATCAGATTTAATGTTTAATTGATTGATGAAATACAATCAACACAATACAAATGTCATTGTGGCTGCATAAAGCATAAATGTACCGGTGTGTTTCAGATGTCCAACAAGATGTATGACTCAGCCGTGATAAGACAACTTATCTGCCAGCAGCCACTTCTGCAAATTGGAGTAATTGAGCTATATGTTGCCAAACATATAAAATAAGTGGTTGTTGCTGAAATGTTAGTTTTCCCCACAGTGACATGGTACCCAGAGATGTTTTCCAAAATATACTGGCTGGAGTGAAAGAACACACATGTTTAATATTTTCTTTTTCCATTTTGGAATGTACAAAAAGGCAGGGACAAGTGAAAGTTGATGACATACGTAAGGGTTCTTATAAGAATGTTTCTAAAAGATACACATCTTCGTATTGTGCATACATACAACATGTGTGATAATTCAATATTGCGATTTTTGTGTATCTTCACTTTCCCAATTCAACCTATGGATGCAATATGTACAGTACTTACACATCAGACTCTGAGGAGGCTACGTACAGAATGAAACCTCCTACAGAGCAGAGAAGAGGATGTGGATAAAGTACAAACTTATCTGGAAAAGATCAGCTTGCCAAAGTATGACAAAAAAATGAATATTATTGATTGCCATTATACATCTCAGTACAGCTCAATGGTAATTCAGCTGCAAGTCAGTAAAGTGCATTTTAATAAGTTTTACTTTTTTGCACCTATGTTGGTTATTTAAATGACCTTTATTGACTTGCATAGGTGTCTTTACGGGGGGGGGGGGGGGGGGGGGGGGGGGTTGCAAGGGGGCGGCTAGACATTTGTACTACTACCATTTTATCTTAAAAAATATGTGGACATCCAATACTGATTGGCCATTGGGCCTTATTTGGGTGATTGTGGTGAGAGTATACTATATTTTCAGAAACACTGTGGATTTATCAGTCTCCTCATTCTGGCATCTACGTTGATTCCATCTGAAAGAGTTCTCCGAATATTCAAGACATAGCATTCAGCTATTAAGATCTGCTATGCTTATGGACATTGTAAATTGTCGACTCAACTAATATTAAGTTAGCGCCCCCTGGTATGTTCATATGAAAAAGTTATAACAACACTCCTCATCGAGATCAATGAGTGGCAGTTCATGCTGAGTGTATACTGTGTGAACAGAATAAAACATAGAACCAAAAAAGTGCAAAGGAGCGCCTAGTTGTGTCAAGATTCTGAAAGTAGTGAGTCAATTCACCCTGTGGCAAGTCCTAAACTAAGGACGAAATGCGTTTGGACTGGGACTAACTACACACCCTCCACTTCCCTAGCAGACAGATAAGCTCATTTGAGTTTTAATTTTTGTACGTGTGTTTCCTGCCTTTGCTGCTGGATTGTTTTTAATAAAAATGTATCTCATTTGAAGAAATTTGCTTACAGAGTATTTATGTGGGACCATCCTTGTTCCTACTTAGTAGCAATTGTTTTCTTATATGGTTTTTATTGTACACACTATGGTTAATTTTTTTTGCTTTTATTGCATATACTGTCATCTCATGGTCACTTGACCAAAGACTACCTGAGCGAGATAAGTAATAGGTTTATTCCTACTGCACTTACTACAGAGTGAATTGACTCACCACTTTCAGAATCTTGACACTAGTAGGTGCTTCTTTGCACTTTATTGGTTCTATATATGGGATCAGTATAAAATACCGACAATCAAAATCCCGACTGTCAAAATCCTGACAAGGTCAAAATATTGACATTTCAAATACAGACAAGGTCAAAATACCGACATTTAAAATGTCGACAGGTCAAAAAGTTGACAAGAGTTTTACAATGGTTTTTTGTGTGTATGTTGACATAGGTCAACATGGACACCGTATAAGTGTAGCACGTCCCCTCGCATTGGGCATGGTGCTCGCTGTACTCCGCACACTATTATATTCCCCCTCTAGGTCCACTGGGATGGTAAAGTATGAACAAGTCGGTTTCAATGAAAAATCATGAAAAACTCATGGCGACTTTTGAACCGGTCGACATTTTAAATGTTGGTATTATGGGCCTAATTCAGACCTGATCTAGTGATCAGGTCTGAATTAGGCCCATAATACCAACAAGTGATTTTTGCACTGCTGCGATCAGATAGTCGCCGCCTACAGAGGGAGGGTATTTTAGCTTTGCAAGTGTCAGGTTCGGTTTTGCTTGTGTCCCCGGAGGGGGCGCTAGTGGGTCAGTGGAGGTAGGATGGAAGAAGTGAGGAGGCTGGATTGGGTTTCTGCGCATCAGCGCAATGGTGTTTTATTAACATAAAAGTTCACACAATAAAGCAGCAGAATAACGTGCAGGAATAAACAATAAAAAGTATGCAATGGAAATGGTGCAGCTTGGAAGCTGAGAGTCTATGGAGGAAATGGTAATGATGGATAAGTTCACTGGTGTGAGAACCAGAATGGTTTAAAACGTGGAGCCAGCAGAGATGGTAATAAATATGTAGCAAACCTGGTAGCAGATGCAGGAGACTCAGGTGGAAGTTCACAGAGCAGTTCGTTAAGCTCAGGCAGCTAGCAAGCTGCTTCACAGGTGAGGTGATGGAATGCACCTGGAGAGAGTCTCTACTGCAGAGGCTGAAGCACACAGTGGTTGTAGATAGGTGTGGAGCCAAACACAAATGCAGGGATTGCTGATGCTTGTAGTTCCACGGAAATGCAGGAAGGTAACCAGGAACACGGAGGAACAGGTAGGTAACCAGGAACACGGAGGATCCAGGAAGGTAACCAGGAACACGGAGGAATCCAGGCACATGGGTCGCAGGAGTGACACAAAGTTCAGGACAACCACAGGCTCACCCTGCAGCTCCTGATATACCCCCTGGTGTGCAGACATTGGTTGGAGTGGGAAAAGGAGGTGCGGCCAAGCTGCGGATTGGCCGCCGTACTCTGACCGATGGAGACTGTCATGGCGGCGCCCATGCCGCGGCCCGGCGGGAACGCGGCGTGCTCACACGCCCGCTGTTACAGGAGCGTTCCTAGGCCCAGGATGACGTCTGGCGGCAGAGAAGCGGACGACAGCAGAACATAGGGACCCCGGACGGAGTCCGCACCGACGGACAGATGTGGCTGTGGTGAGTCGATTCCTGACAGTACCCCCTCCTTTATGGGTGGGCACTGAACACCCACATGGCTTAGAAGGATGAGTTCTGTGGAAGACACGGACCAACCTTGGAGCATGGACATCTGACGAATTCACCCAACTTCTCTCCTCAGGACCATAACCGGACCAGTCGATAAGGTATTGTAGACGACCGTACCGGCAACGAGAATCCAGAATCTTCTCTATCTCGAACTCCACGCCCCGCTGAGTTCGCACTTTGGGGCCGACTGGAAGAGCTCTTTGGAAGCGATTCAGGACTAACGGTCTGAGGAGAGAGACATGAAAGGCATTAGGTATTCGTAGAGAAGGTGGTAACTTGAGCTTGTAGGCCACAGGACTGATGACTCTTTCGATGGAAAAGGGACCGATGAAACGTGGTGCAAATTTCATCAACGGGACTCTAAGACGGAGGTTCCGGGTGGAAAGCCAAACCTTGTCACCAGGTTTCAGGCTAGGAACTGCACGTCTTTTGCGGTCAGCAAAGATCTTCTACCGGCTAGAAGCCTTCTTGAGAGAAGCATGAATCTTCCTCCAGGTTGAAGAGAACTGACTCAAGACAGCAGTGGCAGCAGGAACATCAATGTGAGGAAGTTCTTGAAAATCTGGAACACGGGGATGTTGTCCATATACAGCAAAGAACGGAGTTGTTTCTGTAGCAGTATGGTAGCGGAAATTGTGGGCAAATTCAGCCCATGGGAGCAGGTCCAACCAATCATCTTGAGAAGACGAAACATAAAGTCTTAAAAAGGTTTCTAACTCTTGGTTTACCCTCTCCGTCTGCCCATTCGTCTGAGGGTGGTAGGCTGACGAAAACTTGAGGTTGACTTGCATGGCAGAACAAAGGGCTCTCCAAAATCTTGCCACAAACTGAACTCCATGGTCAGATATAATTTCAGTGGGTAGTCCATGTAAGCGGAAAATCTCCCGTAGGAAGATTTGGGCAAGCTTTGGTGCGGAAGGAAGACCCTGGAGTGGTACAAAATGGGCCATTTTGGTAAACCTGTCAACCACAACCCAGATGGTATTGAATCCTTGAGAAGAGGGAAGGTCAGAGATGAAATCCATGGACAAGTGTGACCAGGGACGGCTGGGAACAGATAATGGTTGTAACTGACCTGCTGGAGATTGTCGAGGAGTCTTGTGCTGCGCACACTTCGGGCAGGATGCCACGAAATCTTTGATGTCAACTTTCATCTTCGGCCACCAGTATGTCTCAGAGAGGAACTTGAAAGTTTTCAGGACACCAGGATGCCCAGTGAATTTGGACTGATGAGCCCAAGACAGCAACTTGGAACGGAGTTCTGGGGAAACAAAAGTCTTACCAGGAGGTGGAGCAGGAGAAACTTGAGACGAAGCAAATACCACTGGACTCAGGATGGAATGCGGAACCGAGTCGGACGTCTCCTCTTCAGACTCCATAGATCGGGATAAAGCGTCTGCCTTGATATTCTGAGAACCTGGGCGGAAATGAAGCTTAAAGTTAAAACGAGAGAAGAACATAGCCCACCGGGACTGGCGAGGATTGAGGCACTGGGCTGCCTTCAAATAAAGCAGATTTTTATGATCCGTATAGATGTTGAACGGAAATTTGGCCCCTTCCAGGAGATACCTCCATTCCTCAAGGGCCAGCTTAATCGCTAGTAGTTCTTGATCTCCAATGGAATAGTTAGCTTCTGCAGGGAGGAATTTACGAGAATAAAATCCACAAGGGTGAATCTTCCCATCAGTTCCCTTCTGGGAGAGAACAGCTCCAACTCCTACTGTGGAGGCATCCACCTCCAACTCGAATGGCTTGTTTACATCCGGTTGAGACAGAACTGGAGCAGACATAAAGGCCAGCTTGATCTTTTGAAATGCAGCTAAAGCTTCTTCTGACCCGTTGGAATGATCTGCCCCTTTCCGAGTTAAGTTGGTAATAGGAGCGATGAGAGTTGAAAATCCTCGGATAAACTTCCTATAATAATTGGCGAATCCTAGGAATCGCTGAATAGACTTGAGACTACTTGGAATGGACCAATTGGCAATGGCTTCCAACTTTGTCGGGTCCATCTGGAGATCCGATCCGGAAATTATATACCCCAGGAAGGGTATGGAGGGAACTTCGAAGGTACACTTGGATAATTTGCCGTAGAGACGGTTCTCACGAAGACGTCGGAGGACCTCACGGACTTGCAGACGATGAGAAGAGAGATCTTGGGAGAAGATGAGGATATCATCCAGGTAAACTACGAGGTATTTGTACAGAACGTCACGGAAGATTTTGTTAACAAAGTGCTGGAACACTGCTGGGGCATTGCTCAACCCGAATGGCATTACCAGGTACTCGTAATGACCATCTCGAGTATTAAAAGCTGTCTTCCATTCGTCACCACTACGGATTCTGATGAGGTTGTAGGCACCGCGGAGATCTAACTTGGTGAAGATGCGGGCTCCCTTAACTCTATCAAACAATTCAGTGATGAGTGGTAATGGATAACTGTTTTTGATGGTAATGTCATTGAGACCCCGGTAGTCAATGCATGGACGTAATCCTCCATCCTTTTTTTTAACAAAGAAGAAGCCCGCACCAGCGGGTGAAGATGAGGGACGGATAAATCCTTTCTGTAAGTTCTCCCTGATGTAGTCGCTCATCGCCTCAGTTTCAGGAACGGATAACGGATAGGTACGCCCCCTTGGGGGTTTCTTGCCGGGAATGAGGTCAATGGGGCAATCCCACTCTCTATGGGGCGGCAGAACATCAGCGGCCTTTTCACTGAAGACGTCGGAGAAATCTTGGTAAGCCGCAGGAAGATTTGACTGGATTTTGACTTCAGAAGACTTGATAGGACAAACTTGGGCTAAGCAGGACTGGCGACAATGTGAACTCCAGGAAGTGAGTTGTAACGTAGACCATTCAATCTGCGGATTATGTAGTTGGAGCCAGGGCATTCCCAACATGATCTCCTGGGTTGCCTGAGGAATAACTAAAAACTTTATTAATTCAGAATGCAGGAACCCGACTCCCAGAACCACTGGTCTGGTTTGGTGAGAGATATTCCCCTTGGAGATTCGGCTACCATCTACTGCAGTGATGTAGACTGGATATGAGAGTTCGCAGATAGGCAAACGAAACTTATCTACCGCAGCTTGAGTGATGAAGTTTCCTGCGGCTCCACAGTCCACTAATGCAGATGCAGACTGAAGACCATCTATAGTCTCTAAAGTCACAGGAAGAATGAGGTCTTGGTTTGAAGGAGCTTGTCTAAGAGATCCCAACTTGACTCCTCCTTTACAAGTCAGGATCTGGCGTTTCCCGAACGCACTGTACAAGAATTGATCTAGTGACCTGCAGCCGCACAATAAAGACACAGTCTCTCACGGAGTCCTCTTGACCGCTCCTCAGGAGTTAGGCGGGACCTATTGATTTGCATAGGCTCATCAGAAGGTGGAGACTGAAATTGTACTGAAGGTACCATTCTTGACTTGCGCGGCTCACTACGAGCACGCTCACTGTTGCTTTCGCGGAGTCCAACTTGATGCATAGAGAAATCAGTTCAGGCAATTGCTCAGGGACATCGCGGGTTGCCAGTTCATCCTTGATCCGATCTGAAAGTCCATGCCAGAAGGCTGCTACCAGGGCTTGATTATTCCACTGAATCTCTGCGGCTAACGTCTGGAACTGGATGACATATTGTCCCATACTCCGGGTACCTTGACGAAGCTGAATAAGGTCTGCAGAGGCTGATGTTGCACGACCTGGCTCGTCAAAGATACGTCTGAAGGTTGACACGAATTCAGCGTAGTTGTTCATCAGAGGGTCAGCACGTTCCCACAGAGGAGACACCCAACTCAAGGCAGAACCAGAGAGCAGTGAGATAATGTAGGCAACCTTGGATCTTGACGTGGGGAAATTGTGTGATAATAATTCAAACTGGATTTCACATTGGTTAAGGAACCCGCGACATAACTTCGGACTGCCATCATATTTGCTAGGCACGGGCAGGTGCAAGCGTGACACTGGAACTGATGCAGCCGGCGTAGAAGAACTCACAGCACTTGCAGGTGCTGGGGTAACTGGAGTAGCAAGTACACTAGGCAGGGTTTGCTGTAGTGTATCAATCCGGGAGGACATCCCTTGCAGAAACTGGAACATCTGCTGCTGCACAGCCTCTTGACCATCCAAGCGGGAGACCAGATTTTGTAAGGCCCCTCACCCCACACTCTGACCACCGTCCGAGTCCATCGGTCCTGAACTTACTGTCAGGTTCGGTTTTGCTTGTGTCCCCGGAGGGGGCGCTAGTGGGTCAGTGGAGGTAGGATGGAAGAAGTGAGGAGGCTGGATTGGGTTTCTGCGCATCAGCGCAATGGTGTTTTATTAACATAAAAGTTCACACAATAAAGCAGCAGAATAACGTGCAGGAATAAACAATAAAAAGTATGCAATGGAAATGGTGCAGCTTGGTAGCTGAGAGTCTATGGAGGAAATGGTAATGATGGATAAGTTCACTGGTGTGAGAACCAGAATGGTTTAAAACGTGGAGCCAGCAGAGATGGTAATAAATATGTAGCAAACCTGGTAG